>NC_064845.1:28885845-28963113 GCF_024166365.1 Elephas maximus indicus
GTCCGGGAGCTGGTTCTGAAAAGGATCCATGAGGACCCTGTCCCCAGGAGGTCACAATCTGTAGGGGAGACACGAAGATGGATGAAAGAATGGAAACAAATACATGCAAAGAGAAAAGCGTATTTTATAGAGAAAACAAGGTGCTGTGAGATAAGGCTGGTGTGTGATCCAAAAGACCTCATTACAGTGACATTTATGTGTGAACAGAATGACAGGAGGGACCAGCCCTGCATGAGCCTGGGGACAGCGTACCAGGGAGAAGACAAAACTGGTGCAGAGACTGGGAGGCAGATGTGAGTTTGTCCAGAGTGGGGGTTGAAATGCAGCCAGTATGGCTAGAGGGAACTGAGGAGGAGAGGAAGCAGGAAGGAGGAGGACAGGTCCAGGCCCCATGACCTGGTGTGCTGGAGGAGTTATCTCCTGCTCTGTGATAACAACACCCCCAGAATTAATGACTCACAACACAACACAGCACACAGTCTCTGTGTGCCAGGAATCCAGGCATGGCTTACCTGGTGCCTGCCCCAAGTTCTCAGGACCCTGTGGTTGTGGTCTCAACTGAGTCTTGACTGGGGAGGATCTGCTCCCTACTCACTTCCATGTTATGAGCAGGACTCTGTGAGCTGTTGGTCTGTCCCTCTCTGTCTGTTGATCAGGACCCTTCCTCAGGTCTTTGTCACATAAGTCTCTCCATGGGCAGGTCATACATCACAGCTCCTTCCTGGGCAAAGAGAGAGAAATAAATGACAGACAGAGAGAGATAAATGAGAAAGAAGGAGAGAGAATAAAAGAGAGCCAAGAAACATTGCCCCAAATGGGGCCATTATGAGTTGAAATCGACTCAGTGGCACCTAACAACAACAATCTTGAGAAGCGAGTCCCTGAGTCCAATCCAAAGTGGGGGAGGATGTGGAGACCAGGAGGTAGGACTGTTGGAAGACAATGTGCAGGCTGTTCACCCCCTACTCTGAGATGAGACACTGGGTCAGATTCTATATAATGGGAGTTACTGAAGGGTTTTATGCACAGGGTGACAATATCTGACGTTCATTTAATTCCAATCCCATCCTAGTGCAGACTGGGAAATGAGACCAAGAGTGGAAGTGACTTTCCCAAGCCCACAGCACCAGACCCCAGCCCTGTTTGGAGATGTACTCCCTGGTGCTTCCCACACCTGCTTGAAATTCTTCCATCTCTAAGTTTGTGCAGTAGGTACAGGGGCAGATTATCCAATAGGCAAGGTAAGCACGGTGGTGAACACCACATCTTTGATGTGGCAAAACCCATGTGAAATTGTTCACTAAAGATTAGAAAGTAAGCACAAGTAGACCTGTGCTTACCTTGCTTACAGGGTCATCTGCCCCCAATCAGGGACTGTATATTTGAAAAGAGGCTTTGATTCTATAGGTAGGTGCTGTGGGGTTGGGAGAGGCAGGTGCCAGCCATACCTAGAAGCAGAGTACTGGATGCAATGAAAAAATATAAAAAGGTGAAAATGCTCATTACAGATGATCTCGTAAGCAGATGAGCCGTGTGCTTACCTTGCCTATTAGATAATCCACCCCTGATTAGCTACAGGTAACGACAGCCCGCAGGATCACATATCCCTGCTGAGGTTCCTAGGAAGAAGACGCTAGAATGATCCCTATTGTGTGGGTAGGGGCACTGGGGAGTATCTGAAAACTACAGACTTGTCCAGGGTCACAAACTGGTTGAGAGGGATGAGCTTTGTCTGAACCCAGCTCTGTCTGCTCAAAGCTGGGGCCCTGGATACGCCCAGGCCTTCCCCAGGTTCTTGGGGCAGGCGAGGGCTGTGTTGGTGTCACTGTATACAGTTATGGAGATGGCATGGGGACAGGCGAGCATTCAGCAGCACAGAGAGGACTTTGGGGAGGTCTTAACTGACATCAGGTCCAAGTCAGGAGGCCAGGACGTGACCTCACTTCCTTGACGACAGACTACATAGAACTTGGAACCCTGGTGATCAGCCCCCTACCCAGCTCACTTGAGTGGGGACACTCAAGCTAGGAACATGTTTTCTTGTTGTCTCCCATCTTCCCTTGTATCAAAGCTTGAGAGACCCAGGAGTTCGACACTTTCACCATGGCTGAGACATGGGCTCGTCCCCCAACCACGGAAACTCAGGCCATTCACCAAAAAGAATCCAAAGGTAACACAGGATGGTCCAGGGCTGCCAATCCAGGCGAGGCCACCACTGTGATCCCACCTGGGCAGATCCACACCCATCCCCAAGGTCGAACCATCCCCCAGGCCATGCCAGCCCTTGTCCTCATGGGGTCTCTGGTAATAGGGGCTAGGAGGAAATGTGGACAGAACTGAGGAGGCAGAAAGTTGTTGGCTGAGGCAGGGTCCATTTGGGAGAGAGATGGGGGGTCAGGGAAGGAGGCGCCATGTGATCTGGGGAGATGTGGGAGAGGAGGAGTGATAATGAGGATGATGAAAATGGGGCTGCTGCTTCAGGACTAGCACACCTGGAGGGCAACCCCTAGGTCCACCCCCACGGTCTCTCACCATACTGGGTTCATGGGGCTGAGTCTGACCGTGGCTGGGACTAGTCCATCAGGTTCAGTGCCTTGGGGAGGCTGGGGGCTGGGCTGGTAAATGTGGAGGCCTCTTTCACTTTCCTGCCCTGACCACCCCGATAACACAGAACACTGGGATGTAAGTCTACCCAGGGGTTCCAGTTCAGACCAGGCCTTAGGGAGGGACTCTTGGGGTCACAGGCTGAGTCAGCACTCTCACCTGGGCCTTCTCAGAGATCCAGCTGACCCTGAGTGTGGCAGTCAACATGCAGCCCTAGCTGCTGGCATTTCCAGGGCCACTGCTGACCCTGTGCCAGCCCAGCTTCTGCCAGATCCTGCTGCAATAGTCAGAGGTTGATTTTTCTATCCGTGGACTTGGTCAGGGCTGGATGGTGCAGTCCACAGGCCGACCCATCCAGCATGTGGGAACTGGGAGCTCCTCGGAGGCACAGGGTTTGAGGGGCAGAGAGGGAAGCAGGCAGCTCGGAGGGGGTCTTGATGTCTTCCTGGCCACTGTTGGCACTGTTTCTGCAGAACTGCCCACAGGAGATCCCCACGGAGAAGGAGAATGGCATCATCTACTCGGTCTACCCCAGGAAAGGGGCCAGGAAGGGCTGGCACAGGTTCTGGGTGAGTGCGGGGGGAGGGGAGTGGCAACCCCACCCAGGCACCTGAAACGACCAGAGAGGGCCGGGGGCCCAGAAACCACCCTGTAGACCTCAGGTCCTTCCCAGGACTTTCCGTCTCGAGGGCCCCCGGTCCCCTCCCAAAGGAATCAATCTTCCCCCCATCCCCGCTGCTTCCCCTGCCCTGGCCAGCTACAAAGTCACTCTTCCCATATTTGTAGGAATATCAGGAACCAGTTTTTTTACTGTCCTCACTTAAGTCCATGCATCTTTTGCATGTTACTGCTGTTTTAGTGTTTAACTTCCAACCCCAGGGCCCAGGCAGCAGCAGGCTCGACTGTCCTTCTACACCTTCTCCCAGCTTCACACATCATCACACTTAGCAGGCTTCTTTTACCATAAAGTGCGGGGTTCAGACTATGACACATCATTTTCTACAACCTGCAGTCTCCGGGAACACATCACATGACCCCTTCAGATCAGGGGCTATATCCTGACTTGCTGCAGAATATTCCAGGAGGGAGGCCTATCCCCACAGGGACTGAGCCTCTCACTGCTACTGGCCCTGCACTGATTCCTTCTGCTGCCCTTTCAGCAGGGCTGCAGGAAAGCTTACGTGTGTCCTCATACAGTGGCCCACCCAGGACAGACCCCCAAGAGTGGTATGCTGGGGGAAGGATGTGCACATTTCAAGTTAGGATCACTAGAGCCAGACTCTTTCCCAAAACAGTGGTCACAGTCCCGGGGCCGAGCAGCTTGTGATGCTGGCTGAGTCTCTGCATCGAGCCTGTTTCAGGTGTTATGGTTCTTTTCCATTTTGCCAGTCGGCTGTCAGGGTGGCCAACAGAACTGCAGGGTGGTTTTGAGGCATTTGTTGTCCCTGAGAAGCTGAGCCACCTCTCGATCCTTTACCAACCATTCACATTTGTCCTCCCTGAGCCATGGTCAGATCCTCAGTTCTCCAGGATCTCCAGCCTCTCACCCTTGGCTGGATCTGGGTGTTCCATCGCTTCGGGTTCTCAAAAACCCCTTTAATGCACAGAAAGAAAAATCCCTGTCTTGCTTATCTCATGGGTGTGTTCGCTCTGTGCATTGTCTGCAACTGGGAGGGAGTGAGTTTCCACCAGACATTCCCCTCTGAGTCAGGAGCAGAGCAACCCTCAGTTAGCACAGAAGAAACATCAGGGAAACCTAGGGTCACACAGTTCCGGGTTCTGACCAGGTGACTTCGAGCAGACACTGGATATCACCAAGCCTCTGTTTTCACATCTCTGGAATGGGCTGTTTCGTGAGGACGCACTGGGATACTGTTCTTTCTACAGGGAGATACCATGGTTACTTAGTTAATAAAATCATTTCAGGTTCCTAATGTTTTTAATCATCTCCCACCTCCAATTCTGCCTGGAAAGCTGAGTCCCACCTCCTGCGACAGGTCACTGAGGGACAGGGAATTCCTGGTCCGAGCTCCAGGCCCCCAACCGTCCTGGTGGTTCATGGGGCTGCCTCTGACAATATGTCCCCACTCTGTCCCACCCCAGTGTGTCTGTAGTTCAGATGAGGACCTGGATGAGCCCTCGGTGATGAAAACCTTCAAGGCAGGCTTGCTGGTGAAACTGGTGGAGCACCTGGTGCCCGCCTACCTAAAGGGTGACATCTCCTACATCAAAATCTTTCTGGGAGCCTACAGAACCTATGCCACCACCCAGCAGGTCCTAGACCAGCTGCTCCAAAGGTGAGCACCCCGCCTTCCACAACCCAATGGGGACTCTACCTCCTACCAATTGTGAGTCTGGAGAATATCACTTCACCACTCAGAGCCTCAGTTTTCTCCCCTGAGAAGTAGGGTGGTAAATGTCCAATCAACTAGAATTACTGTCAGGACCACATGGGATAAGCCATGGAAACTGTGTACCCGGAGCCCAGCTCTATGGTAAAGGGTGCTGGAAGGGCTGAGATGTTCACGTTTATTATTTTCCTTTCTCCCATGAAGAAGCTGTCTACCTCACCCCTTATTGACTACATGCCCTTTAGCAAACTTACTTCTCGTTTGTAAAGGGGAGGTGGAGATTCCATTTAGTGGGTGCTTGATATAATCAGAATAGGGATCCCTGGATGCTTATAGAGGGGCCCCAGGACTCTCAGATACCTGGGAAGGTACTGGTTCGGTTCACTCATTCACCAATCATCCATGAAGCCCCTACTGTTGCAGACACTGCTCTCGGTATTTAGCACTCTTCAGTGAACAAAGCAGATAGGAAGCCCTGCCCTCTTGGGCCTCCAGTCCAAGAGTCAAACAGGAACACAAGACATCTTAAGCAAGTAGTGTCCACAGTGCATTAGATGTGACACCCTCATACCACCTCTAGGTATGGATGTAACCACCCCTATTCTGCTGAGTACGGTGAGCCCCAGGAGCAGCCGAAAGGGTGAGTGGACTTTGGGTGAAGGAGGGACTCCTATCACTACAGAAGGGTGGAGGTTGTAGGGGGCCTGTGTCTGGATTGGGGGAAACCCTAGTGGCATAGTGGTTTAGTGCTATGACTGCTAACCAAAGATTCTGCAGTTCGAATTCACCAGGTGCTCCCTGGAAGCTCTATGGGGCAGTTCTACTCTGTCCTATAGGGTCGCTATGAGTTGGAATCGACTCGATGGCACTGGGTTCGGTTTTGGATTTTGGTGTCTGGATTAGGGTTGGCAGACCCGGGGCCCCATGCATCTGGATTCTAGTACAGGGATGAGTTTAGGGGCGCCCCCTAAAGGATGTAAACAGTCATAGAGAACTGGGAGTGGAACTTGGGCATCCTGGGGAGCAGAGGGGAGGCTCAAGGCACAGAGAGGCCCCTGAGAGAATGCATCCTCCCACAATTCCCTCACGTCACCAGTTGCCCCCTCCTCTGTTTGGGGCCCAAAACAGGAGGTCCGGGGGGACAGGGGGTGGAGAAAATTGCTCCCAAATCCCAATCACCAGTCATGGGTGTTCAGCTGCATGCGGGGCCCCTGTCGCAGGGGAGAACAGTGTCTGTGGGAGAAGAGACCCTCACACACATGCAGAGAACCAGGCAGCACGCTGGTGCACAAGCTCAGATGAGGGCCTAAGGGCCTGCGCATCTGGGTCAGGGGACAGACTCCATGTGTCGCCCAGCATCAGATAATCCTGGAGCACTACTGTGTGCCAGGCTGTGAGGTGAACATGCAGACACGCATCTCCGTGCCCTCAGAGGGTTACTGTCCAGTGGGGAGAGGGCCAGGGGACAGAAAGGGATGTAATTCAGGCTCCCCGATTTTTTTTTAGAGGAGTAAGAGTCAGTCAGAACACTGATGGGGAGCTCCCTGGGACAAGGCTCTGTACTAGCCTCCTGTCAGTGACCAGACCTGCCACTGTCTGGGCAGCCAGAGGGCATGATGCAGGGTGCTGCTGACCTTTGGAAACTCAGGGGCAGACAGAGGGACCGGACACTTGCAGGGGTGTCCTGGGAGGGCAGTATGGTGGGAAAAGCCAGACCTCTGACCCTGCTCTTCACCACCCATCCCTAGCGCCATCTCTTTTATCCTGGGCACATGGCTGAAGGAATACTTGGAGGATTTCAATCAGCCCCCGGACTTCCCCTGCCTAAAGCTCGTGGTGGAGTATGTGCAGGTGAACATGCCATGCTCACATCTGGAGCATGATACCAAACTTCTCTTGGCACAGCTGGATCAAATGGAGGTCACTGAGGCAGAACCAGAGGGTGAGGAAGACTGGGCATGACTGCATGTGAGCTTCTGAGGGGCACGGGGGAAGACCCCCAGAGGCTGGGGTTGAGCCAGAGTTCAGAGTAACTTCAGAACCTCCTCTGGGGGACTACAGTCTGGGAAGACTTCCTGGGGTGGAAATCTTGGGAACGGGATTCTCTTCGTGGCAGTGGGTTGTTTTCCATCACTGGGAAAGCATGAGGAAAGGCAGTCATGTTGGTGAACTTTTCTCCTCTTGCAGCTCTAGAGCCGGGGCCAGCGCCAACTGCAAAAGTAGCTCAAGAGCTAACTTCGCCCCAAGAACCGACTCCTGGACAATCTCCTGGGGTACATTCTGCTCCTGTAGCAGCACCAGAGCTCCATAGCACACCACGTATCATGTCATCAGCTACAGCACTGGCACCAGATAGAGAGCTGGCTGAACGGGTGGATCCCTCTCCTGAGCCACCTCCAGAACTGGCTCCCAAACCACTGGCTGATGTCAATCCTGCTCCTGCTCCTGTTCCAACACTGGAGTCTGATGGAGCCCAGGTCTTCCCCCAGGTCCACCACCAGCATCAGATGGAGAGTCAGATGGAGAGGTGGATTCCCATCCGGAGCCACCTCCAGAATGGGATCCTGGACCGCCAGCTGGCATCAATCCTGCTCCTGCTCCAAGACAGGAGGTCAACAGAGCACCAGCTATTCCGTCACGAGCTTCAGCTCTGGCAGCAGATGGGTAACCCGCTGGAGGTTCACATTCTTAAGCGGGGCCACCGCCTTAGCCGGATCCTGGACCATCTGGTGATGTCGATCCTGATACTGTACCGACACGGAAGCTCAATAGAGCACCACCCATCCCATCAACGGATGGAGAGCCCTCAAGAGAGCTGGGTTTTTACCCTGGGCAACTTCCAGAACAGACTAAAGGACCACTTCCTGAATCAGATCCTGCTCTTGCAGCAACACTGGAGCTGGGTACAACAACAGGTCCAACATCACCAAGTTGAGCACTGCCACCTGACAGACAGCCTGCTGAAAGACTGGATTATCTCCCTGGGCCAAGACCATAATGAGCTCCTGGACTGCCTGCTGAGGTCCATCACAAGCCTGGACTAACACTGGAGCTCCAAAGATCACCATCACCAACTCCAAAACTGGTACCAAATGGAGAGTCAGCTGGAAGATCAGACTCTTATTCTGGCTCGTGGACCACTGGCTGATGTCAATCCTGCTCCTGTACCTGCAGCAACACCAGAGCTCACTGTAGCCCAGAGCCCTCCATCTAGATCTCTGGCTGGGCACCAGGAGAAGAGCCTGCTGGAGGGCCCGATTCCCATCCTGGGCCACCTACAGAAATGGTTCCTCAGCCAACTGCTCTGGCACCAACACTGGAAGTCCTTAGAGCACCAGCTCTTTCATCACCAGGTCCAGTAGTGGCACTAGACAAAGAGTCAGCCGGAGGGGTGGATTTCCATCCTGGGCTACCTACAACTGGCTCACGGACAAACAGCTGGTATCAATCCCGATCCTACTCCAACACTGGAGCCCCACAGGCTATTAGGTTCTCCACCTCTAGCTCTGCCTCAGGCACCAGAGGCCGAGCCAGTTGCCATACCTCCTCAACAGGAGCTTCTCACTCATGGCCAGGAAACAGTAGCCTCAGAACCAGACATTTTCTTCTCACCTCAGTAGGTATTTTTTTGCTTTTGTTGTAATATTTTTCCAGCTCAATTTATGCTTTAGAGTTTATACTATATTAACTGGTAGAATTCTCATTAAATAAAGTTTTGTTTAAATAGCTTGAAAGTGTGTAATAGAGTGGCTTTACCTACTTTCACAATCCTATTCAACCATCACCAGTATCTACTCTAGAACACTTTCATCACCACTGGGATGGTTAGTGTTATCTGTCAACTTGGGGAGGCCATGATGCTCAGGGATTTGGCAAAAATTACGTAATCCTCCTCCATTTTGTGATCTGATGTGAGCAGCCAATCAGTTGGAAGAGAAGTTTCCTTGCGGATGTGGCCTGAAAATTAATATATCTTTGGGGGTGTGCAACCATTAATCTAGCCAATGCTTTTGTCTCTATCCATGTTTTAAAAGACCACCAGAAGCAGTCTTCCTTCAGCTGGTAAGGCCAGCAATACTCCTTCACTATTTTATCTCAGGGATACATCAACTCTAAAGTTCCACAGGGAACTTGATTGCTTTTCCCTTCCAAAAGACGTCACACTGGTCCATTACATTAATGGCATTATGCTGACTGAACCTAGTTAAGAAAGAAGTATCAATACTCTAGACTTGTTGGTAAGATCTTTGCGGGTGGAAAATCATTCTGACAAAAATCTAGGTGCTTACATCTCAGTGAAATTTTCTAGAGCTTCAGTGGTGTGGGGCTTGTTGAGATATTCCTTCTAAAGTTAAGGATAAGTTGATGTATCTGGCCCTTCCTACAACTAAAAAGGAGCCACAACACTTGTTGGGCCCCTTTGGATTTTGGAGGTATCATATCCCTCATTTGGGTATGCTACTCCAGCCTATTTATCAAATGACTTGAAAAGCTACTAGTATTGAGCAGTGCCCACAAGAGAAAGCTTTGCAACAGGTTCAGGCTCGTATCCAAGCTGCTCTGCCAATTGGGCCATATGATCTGGCAGAGCCAATGGTTCTGGAAGTGTCAGTGGCAGATAGAGATGCTGTTTGGAGTCTTTGGCAGGCTGCTATTGGTGAATCACAGGGCAGATCATTAGGATTTTAGAGCAAAGCCCTGCCATCCTCTGCATTTAACTACTCTTAGACAAACAGCTTTTGGCTTGTTACAGGGCCTTAGTTGAGACTGAACACTTAACCATGGGACATCAAGTCACCATGTGCCTGAGCTGCCCATCATGAACTGGGTGTTGTCTTATTACAGAGCCATAAAGCCGGATGTGCTCAGCGGCACTCCGTCATTAAACGGAAGTAGTATACAGGCCATAAGTCGCATGAGGAAATGGCCCAAATGCCCACGGTCTCCACTCCTGTTACATTACCTGCCCTTTCCTAGTCTTCATCTATGGCCTCATGATCAGTTGACTGAGGAGGAGAAAATTGGTGTCTGGTTTGCAGATGTTTCTCTGCATGATATACAGGCACCATTTGAAAGAGATGACGTCCTGTCTGTCTGCCACACCACCCTGCCCAGTAAAAGCATTAGCCCCTCCACTTCCATCTCATGAGATTAGCCCTAGCCCAGCTGTCTCTAAAGAGCCCTTGCCTGAGTCATTGTCCGGGGCATCATCTGAGGCAGATGCTTTACGACACAATGCTGAATGTTCTCAAAACAATTCCACACTACTGATTCTGGCTTCTAGACCTATAACTAGATTTAAGTCCCAGTGAGCCCCAAAAGGTGAAGTACAAAGTGTGACCCAGGAGGAGGTACGCTACACTCCAACAGAACTGCTTGACTTTTCTAATATGTACAAACACGAACCTGGGGAATAGGTGTGGGAATGGTTATTAAGGGTGTAGGATAATGCTGCAGGGAACATAAAGATGGATCAGTCTGAGTTTATTGCTATGGGTCCACTAAGCACACATTCTTCATTCAATGTTTTAGCTCGAGAAGTTAGGGAAAGATCTAATAGTTCCTTTGGTTGGGTTGCCGAAGCAAGCATTACCCAGTGGCCTACACTAAATCAAGTTGAAGTCCCAGACCTGCCCTGGTATACTGTAGAAGAAGGTATTCAAAGACTTAGGAAAACTGGCATGCTAAGGTGGATTTATCAGGTTAAACCCACAGACCCACACATGGAATGCCCAGAGAACACACTTTTACCACAACTGTGAAGAACAAGTTTATGAAGGGAAATCCAGCATCCTTGAAGACTGCTGTGATTCCTATTTTATGGAAATCAGATTTGACAGTGGGAACTGCCCTAACTGAATTAAAGCTAAATTCAATGGGGCTGATCGGACCCTGTGATAGCAGGGGCCAAGTGGTGGCACTCAATCGAGGACAAGGTGGGCATGGTAACAGAAATGGACAGCAGAGTCACAGCAGTAATCAGAATAGTCTGACTCATATGGACTTATGACTCCTTAGTCATGGTGTTCCTAGGAGTGAAATAGATAGGAAATCTACTATTTACTTGATCTGTACGAGCAGATGAATTCTAGGTCAGGTGAAGAGCAGTCTAACTCAAATCGCCCTCAGTCAACTCCCATACCTGAGAGAATTTAAAGACCCACAACCCCTTGAATGAAGGGAAGGCCAGGTCCCCATGACGAAGGGCTCAAATACACTGCCAAAAATTTATATTGTTATTCTCTCTCCTAGCCTTCCTCAAAGGGATGTATGACCTTTTATGAGAGTGACTTTTCATTGGAGAAAAGAAAATAATCAGACTTTTTCGGGATTACTGGATACTAGCTCTGAACTGACACTAATTCCAGGAGACCCAAAATGGAACTGTAGCCCACCACTCAGGGTGGGGACATATATAGGTTGAGTTATGAATAGAGTCTTGGCTCATGTTTGTTTCACAGTAGGTCCAGTGGGTCCCGGAATCCCCCTGTAGTGATTTTCCCAGTTCCAGAACGCATTATTGGAATAGACATACTCAACAACCTGCAGAAGCCCCACACTGAATCCCCAACAAATGGAGAAAGGGCTATTTTGGTAAGAAAAGCCAAGCGGAAGCCATTACATCTCCCCTGAACAAGGAAAATAGTAAACCAAAAGCAATACTGCATTCCCCGAGGAATTGTAGACATTACTGCCACCATCAAGGACTTGAAGGATGGAGGGGTGGTGATTCTCACCACATCCCCCGTTCAACTTGCCTATTTGGCCCGTGCAAAAAACGGATCTTGGAGGATGACAGTAGATTATCAAAAACCTAGCCAGGTTGTGACTCCAATTGCAGATGCTGTTCCAGATGTGCTTTCACAGCTTGAGCAAATTAATACATGTCCTGGTAACTCGTGTGCAGCTATTGAGCGGGCTAATGCCTTTTTCTCCATGCCTGTTTGGAAAGACCATCAGAAGTTTGCCTTCAGCTGGCAAGGCCAGCAATACCCCTTCACTTGCCTGCCTTAGGGCTCCATGAGCTCTCCAGCCTTATGTCACAATTTGGTCAGCAGGGGCCCTTGATTGCCTTTCCCTTCGATAAGATGTCACACTGGTCCATTACCTTGATAACATTACTCTGGTTGGACGTAGTAAGGAAGAAGTATCAGTGACTCTGGACTTACTGGTAAAACATTTGCCTGCTAGAGTATGGTAAATTAATCCCACAAAAATTCAAGCTTCTACCACCTCAGTGAAAATTTTAGGGATTCAGTGGTAAGGGGCATGTGGAGATATTCCTTCTAAAGTGAAGGATAAGTTATTGCATCTGGCTGTTCACACAACTAAAAAGAAGGCACAATGGCTAAGGGCCTCTTTGGATTTGGGAGGCAACATATTTCTCATACTCCAGCCGATTTACCAAGTGACTGGAAAAGCTGCTACTTTTGAATGGGGCCCAGAAAAAGAGAAGGCTCTGCAACAGGTTCAGGCTGCTGTGCAAGCTGCTCTGCCTCTTGGACCGTATGATCCAGCTGATTCAATGGTGCTTGAAGTGTCGGTGGCAGATGGAGATTCTGTATGGAGTCTCTGGCAGGCCCCTATTGGTGAACCACCCCACAGACCCTTAGGATTTTGGAGCAAAGCCCTGGCATCCTCTGAAGATAACTACTCTCCTTTTGAGAAATAGCTTGGCTTGTTACTGGACCTTAGTAGAGACTGAACGCTACAAAGACAGCTCATTTTTTCATTACACATTCTGCTTCTGCAGTTTTTCTGCTCCTTTAACATCCTTTTCCTTCCTGTCCTCCTATTTAATGTCAGCTGCTTGTGCCCAGGCACTGCCACCTCAATCTGCACCATTTTGTCACTGAAATATCAACAAGCTACTCCAGTGTCAGCTTCCAAGAGACCTTGAGGAAGTCCCTCTGCCCACATGTACCTCAGCCTCCTCTATGTGTCAGAAGGATGGTGATCACAACCCTGATTGCTCAAACGTGAAAAGAACTCAGAACTGTAAAACAACAGACACATTTACGTAAGGGGTTGTTATTACTATTAGCACCTTCACCTGCCTTTACAGGAAAGCTCTATTCCCTTTTAACCCTTATGGCTCTATGAATGCCTCGATTGAGCCATCTTCTGCCACCTAGCCACAGGAATTATTTTCATCCTTTCACTGATTTATTATCTGTTCTCCATCTTAACCTTTCACTCTGGCCTCTTAGTTTAGCTGTTAAATGACTACCTGAGTTTTCTAGATTCAAGGACCGGGAACCCCAGGGAGGAAAGGTGCAGAGTAAGGGAAACTCAGGGATGCTAGCCAAGACCAGAGCTGTAGGCTTTAAGGGCCTTACACCCTGTTCCTCAACAGCATTTCCCCTCGGCTCCTCAGGTCTGCCATGGCTGAGCTCAAAGACCATGTGGGAGCAGTTCAGTAAGCAACTGTCTGCAGAGGGCCCTGCCTGCAAGATAAAATGGACCAGGCCTCTTTAAAACGTGCTTATTGTAGTGAGGGCAAAATAAGTGAGGGATAGGCACTGATATGACAATGGCAATGTCTGAAATGGCAAGTGGACAACCACTGCTCTGAGCTGTTTCTCTCTTCAATTGCTTTCTTATTAATCATCTTTTATCTATTCGCCCATTCTTCTGGAGAAGCGGGTAGAATAAAAGTTGAAAGCTATGGAATTAGTCACACAACTCTAGCACATGTTTTAAAAGTGTTGTCATTAGCCTCTTCCAACTCACATCTTCCAAAGAAAGTAAGAGCCCTGCTTTGTTGTTGCTGTTGTTAGGTGCCGTTGAGTTGGTTCCGACTCATAGCAACCCAACACACAATAGAATGAAACACTGCCTGGTCCTGAGCCATCCTCACAATCGCCACTATGCTTGAGCACATTGTTGCAGCCACAGTGTCAATCCACCTCGTTAAGTGAGGGTCTTCCTCTTTTCCGCTGACCCTGTACTCTGCCAAGCATGATGTCCTTCTCCAGGGACTCATCCCTCCTGACAACATGTCCAAAAAGCCCTGCTAATAGACTGTAAATCCTCTGGGAATCGACACTATGACTTTCAGCTTAATTTTGTAGAATACATTTTTTAGAACACATGTATTTTTCACCCACTGGGATCACAATAGAGGGTCCAGGACACAGTGGGAGAAAAATGGAGAACAAAATTCAAATTCACAAAAAAGACCAGACTTACTGGTCTGACAGGGACTAGAAAAACCCCTGAGACAAGGGTCCCAGAACACTCAGAACTGAAGCTACTCCTGAAGGTCACCTTTCAGCCAGATTAGACAAGCCTATAAAACAAACAGTAACACACGTGAAAAATGTGCTCCTTACATCAATCAAGTATATGAGAGCAAATGGACAACACCTGCCCAAAAGCAAAGACGAGAAGACAGGAAGGGACAGAAAAACTGGATGAAAAGGGAATGGGAAACCCAGGGTGGAAAGGCAGAGAGAGCTGACACATTGCAGGAATTGCAACCAGTGTCACAAAACAATTTATGTAGACATTTTTGAATGAAAAACTAATTTCCTTTGTAAACTTTCACCTTAAGCACAATAAAATAATAAACAAAGTATTTTATTACATGTATTTTATTTTATTAAAAAATACATACATTTAAAAATTTAGAGCCTTAAATTCTCCTCTTGCCTTCCTCCCTCTCCAAATCTCAAGGAGTCTTCCTCTTTCTCTAGACCCCACATCACCCAGAGCTAAATTCCTCTCTGGATCATCTCCTTCCTTGGACCTTGAGGTCTCCAGATATCCCCTGACCCCATTCCTAGCAACCCATCTCACATCTCACACTTTTTTCAGCCTTCTTCACTTGCTTTCCCTTGAATGCTGATTTTCAAAGGGACATCACTTGCATGGGACTTCATGCCTTTGTTCTCACCTTTCAAGCCATCTGTTACTTCCTCTGGAACTCACTGCTGGTACAAAGCAGTAGAAATCTTATTTCCTACAGGAACAAAACATAGGGCGAACTAAATGGTCTCCCCTCTTTCCTATCACCTTACAAAAATGAGGTGCAAGGGAGGGAATATTATGACCAAGGAGGAAGGAAAACCCTTGGGCTGTGCTAGATCTGAGAAGTGATGATGACAGGAGGGATGACATCAGAAACACTCCATGAGGACTAGGATTACTATTCAGTAAAACTCCATCAATTTGCTGGTAATCACAGCAAAATTGCAAAAAATCACTGGTGATGAAAGACATGCAAAAAAATAACAATGAGATTTCACATCATGCATCTTAACCTAGCAAAAATTAGCGAACTGGAGAATGCCAATTGTGAGTGAGGATTTAGGGAAACGGGCCCTCCAAGAACTACGGGTGGAGGGCAGACTTTCTGGAGGGCAATTCAATACCACCTAGTCAGATTAAGTACAGACAGTCCCCAGGGTATGAACATCCAATTTATGGACAACTCACAATTAAGAACGGACTGCCATAAAGCCTATTATGATAAAAAATTGAGTTAAGTACAACGGTTCATAATAATGAATGTAAGCGCTACCTTGTGATGCTCATGAAAACACTGTGCGGTTTGGGAGTGTTTCTTAATTGTTTTATGCGCATGTTGTTGTTGTTGTGTGCCGTGGAATGGGTTCCGACTCACAGTGACCCTACAGGACACAGCAGAACTGCCCCATAGCAGCTGGGAAGGAAAAATGGGGACACTATGGGCCTTAATATATGGTATAAACAGAATACAAACTATAAAAATGCACAAACACCAGAAGATAAATTAGATAACTGGAGGCTCCTAAAAATTAAATACTTATGCTCATCAACAGACTTCACCAAAAGTGTAAAACAAGAACCTACAGATCAGGAAAAAATTTTGGCCTATGACATATCCCACAAGGGTCTAATCTATAAAATCTATAAAATACTTCAACACCTCAGCAACAAAAAGACAAATAACCCAATTAAAAAATCAGCAAAGGATATGAACAGATACTTCACCAAAGAAAACATTCAGGCAGCTAACAGACACATGAGGAAATGCTGGCAGTTATTGGCTATTAGAGAAATGCAAATCAAAACTACAATGAAATACCATCTCCCCCAGCATTACTGGCACCAATCAAAAAAACAGAAAATAACAAATGTTGGAGAGATTGCGAGGAGGTTGGAACTCTTATGCACTACTGGTATAGGAATGTAAAATGGTACAACAACTATAGAAAACGATATGATACCTCCTTAAAAAGCTAGGAATACGAATACCATATGATTCAGCAATCCCACTCTTGGGAATATATCCTAGAGAATAAGAGCCATCACATGGATAGACATAGGCACACCCATGTTCACTGAAGCATTATTCACAATAGCAAAAAGATGGTAACAATCTAAGTGCCACAACAGAAAAATGGATAAACAAGTTATGTGACATATACACAATGGAATACTATGCAATAAGAAAGAACAATGAGGAATCCACAAAACACCTAATAACATGGATGAATCTGGACAGCATTATGCTGAGTGAAATAAGTCAATCACAAAAGGACAAATAATGTACAAGACCACTATTACAAAAACTCAAGAAAAGGTTTACACACAGAAAAAACAATCTTACAAGAAGGGGAGGGGTGGGGAAGGGATATCATTAACTAGATAGTAGACAAGTGTTAACTTTGGTTAAGGGAAAGACACACAACACAGGGACCTCAGAACACCTCGACAAAGGCAGAGTCATAAAAGTTTCCTAGACACATCCAAACACTTGAGGGACCATGTTACTGGGGCTGAGAGCTGGGTACCATGGTCTCAGGGAATATCATGGTTGATTAGCATAACACAGCGCAAAAAGAAAATGTTCTACGTGATACTTTTGTGAGTAGCATCTGGGATCTTAAAAGCTTATGAATGGCGACCTAAGATGTATCTATTGGTCCCATCCCATTCAGAGCAAAGGAAAAAAAAAAAAAAAAAGACAAAAGGAAAATATTGGTCCAAAGGGCTAAAAGACCACATGAACCACAGCCTCCACCAGCCTAAGCCCTGAAGAACTAGATAGTGCCTGGCTACCACCACTGACCACTCTGACAGGGATCACAATAGAGGGTACTGGACAGGGTGGGAAAAAAATGTAAAACAGAATACAAATTCACACAAAAAGACTAGATTTACTGGTCTGACAGAGACTGAAGGAACCCCTGAGACTATGGCCCCCAGACACCCTGCTAACTCAGAATTGAAGCCACTCCCAAAGTCTACCTCTCAGCCAAAGATTAGACAGGTGTATAAAACACATAACAACACATGTGAGGAATGTGCTTCTTAGTTCAATCAAGTCTATGACACCAATGGGCAACACATGACTAAACAGCAAAGAGGAGAAGGCAGGATGGGACAGGAAAAATGGACAAATGGATGCAGGGAACCTGGGGTGGAGAAGGGGAGAGTGCTGACACATTGTGGGGATTACAATCACTGTCACAAAAAAATTTGTGTATAAATTTTTGAATGAGGAACTAATTTGTGCTGCAAACTTTCACCTAAAGCAAAATAAATTTTTTTTTAATTAAAATATAAATTATCATGCAACTCTGCAATTCTACTCTTAAGTATCTATCCAAGAGAAATTAAAAGTATATACACATCGTCTGGGGTCTTAAATGCTAACGAGTGGCCATCTATGAAGCATCAATTGGTCTCAACTGACTGGATCAAAGGAGAATGAAGAACACCAAGGTCACACGATAACTAAGAGCCCAAGAGACAGAAAGGGCCACATGAACCAGAGACTTACATCATCCTGAGACCAGAAGAACTAGCTGGTGCCCGGCTACAACCGATGACTGCCCTGACAGGGAGCACAACAGAGAACCCCTGAGGGAGCAGGAGATCAGTGGGATGCAGACCCCAAATTCTCATAAAAAGAGCAGACTTAATGGTCCGACTGTGACTAGAGGAAGCCCGGTGGTCATGGTCCCCAAATCTTCTATTGGTCCAGGACAGGAACCATTCCCGAAGACAACTAATCAGACATGGAAGGGACTGGACAGTGGGTAGGAGAAAGATGCTGATGAAGAGCGAGCTACCTGTATCAGGTGGACACTTGAGACTGTGTTGGCATCTCCTGTCTGGAGGGGGGATGGGAGGATAGAGAGAGTTGGAAGCTGGCAAAATTGTCACGAAAGGAGAGACTGGAAGGGCTGACTCAATAGGGGGAGAGCAAGTGGGAGTATGAAGTAAGGTGTATATAAGCTTATATGTGACAGACTGACTTGATTTGTAAATGTTTACTTGAAGCTCAATAAAAGTTAAAAAAAAAAGTATATACACACAAGGACTTGTTTATGATAATGTCACATCTCAGCTAACTCACCTGCCTGAGAAGCCTTCCAGGACCCCACAACCTGGAGCAGATCTCCCACATTACTATCCATCTCAGCCCCTGAGCTTTCTTCTTCACACTCAGTTTACTTTAACGTTTATTTCTCTTTTGTCCTTACCCTCACACGACATGTAAGCTCTCTGGAAGCATAACACATATTTTAGCACAGGCTAGATGTATTTTTTTTTTTTTTAGATGTAGTATCAAGTAATTCCTTGATTTATGTACTAAACTAGTTAACTGAGAAAACTGTAACTGAAAACATTTGAAAATCTGTTGTAAATTCTTCAGCTAAACAGGTGGTAGCAAACTGTGAGACACGAGCAAGCTTTGGGCGGACAGCATGAAGGAAAATTCAGGACAAGAGAGAAACTGTCAAGAAAGGTCCCGTGGGCCAGACGGGCAGGAAATCCACCCCTGGTGCCAGGCTTCTGGCCTGCTAGTACTCTTATACAGAATGCATCAATCACTCACCAGATGGGCAAATATTAAAAAGTCAGACAATATCAAGTATTATGAGAGCATGGGGCACAAAAGCTCTCATTACACTAATGGGAGCAGAAGGTGTTATAAGCATTTTGGGAAACAACTTGGCATTATCTAGCAAAGGTGAATACACACAATCAACATGGGACAACAATGTGATACTTAACTATATAACTCAGAGAAAGTCTCACAGGCATGTACTTATGTAAGACGTACACACGGAAGACATGTACCAGGAGACATCAATAGAGTACTGATGTTCCCAAGGGAATGGATAAATACTGCACATTCATGCAAGTGAACATGAGGGAACTAGAGGTACGCACTTCCACATGGATGAAGCTCCCACACAACAAAGCAGAAGCAAAGGTCACACAAAAAAACACACACTATTGCGGTGTGAGTAACTACATTTGTGTGTGGCCTTTCTAGCCATGATCTTCTAACTCCCACCCAGGTAACTATGTGATAGGGTAATTGTGGCCTACCAAAGGATTGGTCATTTTTGCCTCAAAAGAGAACCAATTCCAGGGCAGAGAGGAGGAGCCCACGACCACCAAGGAAGGAGAGACCAGCAGCTGAGACCTGGCAGCAGAAGACAGTGAGGTGGGCTTCCAACAGCCCATGGACAAAGAAACTTGAGTACCTTTGGGCAGACACTGAGGGCCAAGGAGAGGCGTGCCTGTGAGCACTGCTGGGAAGAGGCTATCCTCAGGGAAGAACTGCATCCTGAGTGTTCCTGAACCTGAATTGTAACTGTTACTTCTGTAACAAACCCCAGAGTCGGGAGTATGGTCTGTGAGTTCTGGGTGGTCCTTGCAATGAATTATCGAACCCAGCAGAGAAGTACAGAGTGCTGTGCGAGGGACAGCTGGTGTCAGAATTAATAAAGACGGCAGGGAGAGGAGGCCTGTCTGACACCCACCTCAGAGGAATCAGCCTTGGGCTGTTGATCTTCATTCCCCTTTCCCTCATGAAGTGAGAGGAGGTCAGACACCGTCCCCATGCCGTTTTTACAACTGTGGTTTCATTTTTACTTAAGGATATGTAGGTAGATGGTAAAAGTTAAAACTGCAATAAACAGACTTCAAAATTTAGGATACTACTTACATCTAAGGAGCCCTGGTGGTGCAACAGTTATGCACTCGGCTGCTAACTGAAGGTTGGAGGTTTGAACCCACCCAGAGCTCTGAGGGAGAAAAGACCTGCTCGTCTGCTTCCATAAAGATTACAGCCTAGAAAACCCTATGGGGCCATTCTACTCTGTCAGAGGTGGGGTCACTAGGAGTGGAAATCAACTACAGAGCACCTAACAACAGCAGTTACATCTAATAAGGGGAATGACACAGGATGCAAACAGAGAAGGGTACACTGAGGGCTTCAAAAGAAGTGGCAATGTTCTATGTTTTAGGCTAGGCAGAGGGTACACATTTTATTCTTCATACCTTACATAATACATGATTACCATTCTATTATGATAATTAATTTTTTAAAAGAATTTACAAACACTGATCACTTCCTTGGAGTGATCAGTTCTAGTAGTACAGTGGTTAAGAGCTATGGCTGTTAACCAAAAGTTCAGCAGTTCGAATCCACCAGCCGCTCCTTGGTAACTTTATGGGGACAGATATACTCTGTCCTATATGGTCACTATGAGTCAGCAATGGATTTTGGATCACTTCTTTAGAGGGGGGAAGGTAAATGGCTTGTTCGTATATTAAGAATACTGTGTAATGGAGCAGAGATCCCTTCAAAATGGCAGCCATGATGCCCAAACCCATTTATGCACCCATAGGAGTACACTATATATCAGTTACTAATTCTTAGCCTTTTCCCACGTTCTATTTTTATTAGTCTACCTTTTTTTTCTTTCTTCCTTCACTCTTACATTTTAATTTGTTATATTTTACACATCTTTATTAGAGAGCTGCCATCCAGTCGATTGCTACTCATAGTGACTTTCTGTACAACAGAATGAAACATTGCCTGGTTCTGCATCTTCAGAGTTGCAGGCATGTTCAAGTCCATCGCTGTGCTACAGTGCTAGTTCCTCTCACCGAGGGTCTCCTTCACCCTCGCTGGCCTTCTGCTTCACCAAACACAATGTCCTCATGTAGCGATTGATCCCTCCTGACGACATGTCCAAAGCAAGTGAGTCATATGATGTTCTGTTGTGATCCACAAGGTTTTCATTGGGTAATTTTTGCAGGTAGATTGCCAGGCCTTTCTTCCTAGTCTGTCTTAGCTTGGAAGTTCTGCTGAAACTTGTTCACCATGAGTGACCCTGCCAGTATCTGAAATACTGATGGCATAGCTTCCAGCAACATGCAAGCCACCACAGTATGACAAATGGACAGGTGGTGAATGCATCTTTGTAAATCACCCTAAATACTTTCTAGAACAAGATACCAAAAAAAAAAAACCAAACCCATTGCTAGCAAGTTGATTCTGATTCATAGTGGCCCTATAGTGACTGTACAGGACAGAGTACAGCCGCCCCCATAGAGTTTCCAAGGAGCACCTGGTGGATTCGACCTACCGACCTTTTGGTTAGCAGTCATCATTCTTAACCACTATGCTGCCAGGGTTTCTGAAAAAGTTACAGTACAAAATAAATGAGATACACATTAGAAATAATAATATGCTGATGCAGACAGGTCGAAGGGATCATTTTATAACCAGGCACTCAAAATACTAAAAGGGCTTATACCGAATTGTGATGGAAATGAACTTGGTGGTTATCCCAGTATATCACCGCTTAAATTTCAAGCTCCGGGAAATCCCTTTCTTCACAGAAAAGACGAGCCTAAGTAAATCAACGGGAATCCAGTAAGAAATGTCACACATGAGCCAACAAACATAGTGAAATAACTGGGGTATAAGTACATGTGAAGAATCGTGATCGCAGTGAAAACTCACAGAAGCCACACTAGAGAAGTAAAGATGAGAAGCGTCACATGGCTAATATGGTGGCTTTGAATCCTTACACTTAGAAAACGTATTTACACATCACGGAAGAATCTACAGAGCAGTCTATTTCCTTGTTTACAGAACCAGAACTGCCACGCATTAATAACCCTACAATCGTATTGAAAACTTCAGATGTACAACGCCACCCACTTTAAGCCTTGAAATCAGCTGAACTATGTAGAAACAGGCACATGCTGGCACTGCAATTTTCATTTTAAAATGATATTTTTATTCTTAGAATGCTATGGATAAATGAATGCCATATGGGCATAATACAATCTCCCATTTAAAAAGAATTAGCCCAGTTATGGACAAAACAACTTGTTAGAAATAAAGTCAAGGAATAATCAATTAAATGCATCATAAGAGTTCTTAATTAAGAAATATATACTCTAGGTTGAAGTTGTTTCTTTCTTTCAGAAAAGAAAAAAAAAAAAAACCTATTTCTGGAACATGAAAGAAATTGGGTTTCTTCCATACTAACTAGTAATGCCAATACCAGGCCAGAAGTAGAGAGACTAGGCTTAAATCACCAGAAGACGAGATGCCACATTCTCCCTTCCTGAGCACTGTGATTTTATGATTTCCCAAGACAAATTTGGTTGCCTCCTCTATAAGGCAACAGATGAAAAGAAAAACCTTGCAAAATACAACTACATTCACAGTAAATCTTATCTACCACAGCTGGGAAATAGAACATTCCGGCTAATTAAAAATTATGTTAGCCAGGAGTCAGGGTGTCCTTCTGTGAGGATCTCTGTGCATCAATGTGTGTGTCTTTATGGATATTCATGTATATTCATACATGTCCTCATAGACATCCCACACATTTCTGTTGCCAGTGTCCACAGAAATAGAGAAGAATATACAGTAGTAAAAATATATGGAACATAATTTAATTCACTCAACAAATATATATTGAATACATCTACATTCAAGGATCACCATATTATGGTTTGGCATCTATAACGCTTCAGAGTGAGATCATTTCCCCAAAGTGACCCTGTAAGACATGTAAGTTCCTGACTTCTAAAAGTTTGCCGTCTAGCAGGGATCTGATTTCACTCTGGTATCTCAGGACCTTCAGGATCTCCCAGGGCAGGCATGATGATGACACTGCAGACGTGAGGAAGCAGACTGATGATTTTTACGTGTTTCTGCTTGCAGTGAAACTCATGCCAGTCTGTGGCTTGTTGTTTTCAGGTGCTGTCCAGTCAGTTCTGACTCAGAGAGACCCTACAGAACAGAGCAGAACTACCCCACAGGGTCTAACCAACCTTTATATTCACATTTGCTGTTTTCATTTGTTTTGAAAATTACCGTTCATATCCAAGAAATCTCCTTACACACAAAGGGGACCTTTAAAAGTGTAGTGTTAAAACAACACAAGTGTTTCATTAACTGTCATTCCTGTGTCATATTCTTATAAAGGAAGCAGACTCCAGAAAGACGAATTAAAATCAAGTCCTGTCAAATGTATCTCGCATCTGCCCACAGGCAGAGAATAAGGCTTTATCAAGGAATCATTCTTATCAAGGAATCATTTTGAATTGAAAGTCAAGTACTTGCAAAGAGTTAAACACAAATGAGATGTTCCAAAATAGATCACTTAACGGGCACTTCATACTTTGTTTTGGCTTGTACTCTAGAAACACCTCTGGACTGACCCGAAGATAGAACTGAATGCTTCTTGGGTCAGTAGCGGTGATCCCTGGCTTTAGACCAAACACGTTCCTGCAGGCTGCATCTTCACTGAGTAGAGCCCTACCGCGCACATGGCAGACACTCTGCCCTTGGACTGGCACGCACTGCGGCTTTCATCTGCTCAGGTGGAGAAATGGGAAGGAAACTGGCAAGGTGTGAAGGAGGACTCTTCATCAGGCACAAAGTAACCCGCAGAAATACGATGCAAAGGAGACACTATGCTGTGAAATACGTAAAATGATCCACAAAACTGAATAAAGCAGGAGAGCCCTCCATGACCCTCTGCTGTTCTTTAGCCCTCCTGAGGCAGGGACAAGGATGACCTCTGAGTGCATGGAATTAGGACAGCCCCTCCTCTGGCTGGGATTAAATGGAGCCTTTTGTGCTCTGTATAAAACCACCCCTCAAGAAGACTCTGGTGGGAGACCTTAACCAGGTCCCCCAATATCCACACTGCTCTCCCCACATCCCATTCCCTATACTCATAGCCTTGGGATATCACGTTTACAACAGTCACCATGAGAAGCCCAGGACTTCCAGGTTACTGATCATCCCTGCAACTTTTATTGTCATATGGCCTCTTCATCCCTTTCCTGACCCTGTCTCCCATCCTTCCCCAGTGCCTGAAACCCTTCCCCTGTACTTTCTGGAACTCAAAGCAGTCATCAGCAAGATGCTCCATATCCTTGGCCTCATCTCTGAATGCTCCCCTCATCTTCCTGACATCTGGTTCTTCCCTAGCTCTCTTAATTGCTGGCGATTTTCTCCCCATATTCCTTGAACCACACGGTTTAGAGAAAGGATGGGTCTCCATATTGCTTCTCTTTACTACATCCGGACTATTCTCCCTCCATTCCTCTTCCATAAAAACCCTCAGCTTTGAATAGCACAAAATCAGATGTAGCACCAGGTCCCGCTCACTCTGGGAAAATCTGGGTTCCTGGCTCCTGGACCTTCCCCATCACTGCTGTAACCATGACGCTCAGGAGTATCAATACCCACACAGATGATCCCTCCAATACTCTGGCTCTCGGTCTTGTCCTGCACCCTAGCTTCAAGGACATACACCAGTTCTTAACTGAAATTCCTTCCATGTTCCTCTCCAACATCACCATCTCCTCTCTTTCAAGTTCCCACCCTTTGGTACCCCAATTCCTGCAAACCTCTGACTCCACTCAGACCTGCAACCCACTGATCCTACCACTTAACACTGTCTCTCGCCCTCCTAATATCCACTTCAATTTCTTAACCAGTTTAAATTCCAAGATCAATTGTCATAACCACATTCTTTCATATATCCTAAACTCTTTTCCTCACTGTCATGTGGACCTGCTCCTCGGCAAAACCAACATGATTAATTTCAACACTCCACTTACTTGTATCTCGGCCCACAGAGAGAAAAAACACCAATCCCAAAGAATGGCCTCATTCTAAATTCACGACCCGGAACCTAACATGGACGCCCTTACCACTGCTGCACAATCGGCAAACTCCTCAAAAGTGTCGTCTCCAACTTTTCTCCTTCCTTTTCTCTTGAATCCACAGGAACTTGATGAAATGAACGGACACTGAATAATGCCACCAGATTTTAGACTAAAACAAATTTAGTTCTGTGAAAGAAAATTTTATATGAGATTGACTGCAAGTTTCTAAGGAGGTATATATGTCCCAAGTTAGAATATGTACCCAAAGATTCCCCTTAGCACACATTCTTAGGATAAAACTAAAAGACAGTGGATGGCAGAGTGCACTAAAGATTTAAGCTCACTAACGAACCTCCTTTAAACCTACTCTGATTCTTTAGACCATGGGCTCATACCCTAATAACCCAGAAGAATGCCCATTAACTACAGACAAATGTTTTTATTCTCTGAGCCTAGAGAAAATAAAAACAATTCGAAATAATGGGATGTAAATGGAAAATTAGTAAAATTATCAAAAACTCTAAAAAGCATTGCAGGCTATTGCTTGTGTACCAGGTCAACAGGCTATGATTTTCCAGTGTCAAAAATAATTAGTCTGATGCTGCTAGAGGAAAACATTCACGTCAGGAAAGCAAAAACTGGATTAAGGGATGACTAAAATCGAATTTTATTTGCAAACCTAAACCTCCAGCACTGCCATACAGGAATACTATTTTACATTTTAGACTCACTGGCCATGTTATCAGATTTCAATTGCAAGTTTTTAGAATATCTAATGCATTGCCAATAAATGAAAGTACCAGCTCCTTTTTAAAATAAAGTGCCAAAACTGGTAGCAACACTCAGTTAAATGATGTTGGCGGTCCATAAAATTATGCCAAATCTCTCCTTCAGTGGAAAACATTTGCCATTTTTCCTTTCCTATTTGGGTAAACACTCAAGGTAAGTATTACATTTGAATACATGTGTCAATAAAATCTCCCCTAGGCAGGTACTTAATGTATTCCACACCACACAACTGTATACCTACTTGATAAGAAATTGCCTTGAAATTATTGTAGACTTTAAGCTTCTAGAGAACAAGGATGCTCCTCTGTATGACATCTAGTGCCACAGTGTGTATGTAGCTGAACTTAATAGATGATGTTGCAAACACTCCATCAGAAGGGCCAAGCACATTTTAAATACTGTGAGGACTTTTGAGAATGAGGCACGCTCTCTGTACAAACGTTCAGGCTACACGGCAAAATGCCAAAGCAAAAATAAAAATCATCTGGGAAAAAATATTAAGATTTTATAGAATACTCCTTCTGTATCCACATACATACATATGTACATGATTTTTGCATAAATGAATTTATACTTTTCATGTTGTCCTGTGATATGAATTGTTGTTTTAACTTGCTAACATATCATAGATATCTTCCCATAAAAACAAAGAACATATCATTTTAAACGGTTATATAGTATTCTGTGGTACATATGCATCATATTTAATAACAAATCTCCTCCTAATGGATATTTAGGTTATTTCTAGTTTTTTTCTTACCAACAAGGCTATGATGAGTATTTTTGTGCATGTATCTCTTCACAGCTGTGTCTTCTTAGGATAAATTCTAGAAGGCGAATTGCTGGGCCAAAAGGTAGGCAGAGTTTACATCTGTACATATGCTGTCAAACACCCCTCCATAAAAGTTATAACAACGTACACCCAACTAACCACACTGCTCAAGAGCTCCCCTCTCTCGCCAACACTACTATCAAACTTTACCATCACTGCCTATAGAATTCCATATTAGGGCTATTAACATAAATATTTCAGTTAGACATTATCTTCTCAATCTTGTATATAGTGATTTTTATCATATACAAGCTTTTAAATAGTATGTAAACTTAGCAATTTTCCTTTGACATTTTCTAAGTTTCATGGCATTTAGGTAGAAAGATTCCATCACTCTAAAACTTTTTAATCATCAGTATTTTCTGCTAATACCATTTTTCTTAACCTTTCTGAAACCAGACACTCCTTTGAGAATCTGATGAAACTAAAAAGTATCCAGAAAAATGCCCAAAAATATAAAAATTTTGCAGACCATTTCAGAGGGCTCAACCAGTTATTAACCAGCTATGTCATCTTGGGCAAATCGCATGTTTTCTATTTGTATGTTTCTCTGCCAACTAATGTAGAATAAAATATTTATCATAGGACTATGTGTACACATGTGACAGACATAACCACTCTATCCATAGGTTAAGCTGGTTGCCTTCTAGCGTCTTCTCTCGTGTGTACTCCATCCCCACTGCCTTGCTCCTCTGCCCACCCATTATACACGAATAATTTGTGAGTAAACTTGTAAAGAGTTCCCTTTTATTTCTGCCAGTTGGAATCTCTGGCCCAGCCCACACATATAAAGAGATGTGGAAGAATTAGGAAAGAATGGAAGAAGGATCCCTCTCTATTTTCTATCCTCTGGGCTCATCTCAGAGAGCTCTTAAGTTTATTTTGTAATTTTTAAATTTTTTATTAAAGTTCTTACTTGCACCACAAAGACCTGAAAAAACAACGGAAACGAGTATATTTGTGACAAGCTGGGAGCCCTGATCATCAAAGGCAAGCTTAGACAATGAACTGAGGGGCAGGGGGAGGAAGAGACCATTCAGAACTGGAGAGGAGTTGCCGGACCTAAATTGCGGGGAGCTCTCAGGCGCCATTCTCGGAGCAGCAACAACGGCAGCAGCGGGCTGGTACTAGCATTCGGCCACAGTTCCCTCAGGGAGAAGCAGCCAGCCACATAGCCTACTCACCTCCGGAACCTAAGGAGAACGGCACTCTCAGCAAAAGCTAAGGATTTGCGTATATTTTACTGCGTCTCCCCCCCCCCACACCCCAAACCAGCATCAGTGGCTGAATCCCTGGTCATGAGATAGACCCTGGTGAGCACCTAGAGCCATCCTCCCAGCCTTGGGGAAGGAAAAAAATTGGAATTGGGGGAAAAGATAATTTGCTAGCTCCATTAACTGGGGGGAGCTCAGGGCAGAAGCAGCTCCGGTCCAGGCATAAACCGTCCATAGACCTTGAGTACCCTTCCCTTCTGCACAGACCTGTGAGGGCCTATTTTGGGAGAATAGGCCCTTGTTGGCAAACTCCAACCATTTCAGCTGTGTGGTGGAGAGGTGGGTGTTTGACACTTAAAATTGCTTTGCCTATTACCCACATAAGGGACCTAAGGACTGGTAGCTCCACTCAGGTCACCCAGCCACCCACGACACAGGTCTAAAGATAACTGGTACCTCCCAGTCCTTACAACCCAAAACTTTAGGTGCTCATGGTCCCTCTGCAGAACCCACACACCAGGACCCTCTAGGGAACAGAGACGTGTTTTCCTCAGAGACACTTGGGGGTCAGTTCTCAGACCCCTGCCTTGTTCAGAGCGTGGCCCCCTGCTGCAATCACATACTGGTATATGCGCCAATCACCCCTGCCTCTCTAAGGCTGTAGGACAGAGCCTGTACCACACACTTAATTATCACCTACCTGGAAACCTGAGCTGAATTCATACAAGAAAACTGAATGGACTCCTAGACTGATATACCTGATGACAGCTTTAGCCAGCTGGGGACAGGACACCAGAGCTCCAAAGGTGAAAATAACCAAGCTAGCTCACTCAAGCAACCCATAGGGGTATAACGAAACAAAGCCAGCAGCTACGACACAGTAAGCAACCATAAACTAATACAACAACTCATAGATGGCTCGGAGACAACAGTCAATATCAAGTCACATAAAAAAAAAAAAAAAAAAACCATGATCACCTCAACAGGCTCTCAAAACAAAGAATCCAGGGATCTTCAAGATGAAAGTGCATTCCTGGAATTACCAGATGCAGAATACAAAAGTTTAATATACAAAACCCTTCAAGACATCAGGAAGGAAATAAGGCAACATGCAGAACAAGCCAAGGAACACACAGATAAAGCAACTGAAGAAATAAGAAAGGTTATTCAGGAACATAATGAGAAGTTTAATAAGCTGGAAAAATCCACAAACAGCAATCAGAAATTCAGAAGGTTAACAATAAAATTACAGAATTAGACAACTCAATAAAAAGTCAAAGCAGCAGAAATGAGCAAGTAGAAGTTAGAATTTCTGAACTCGAGGATAAATCACTGGGCACTAATATACTTGAAGAAAAATCAGATAAAAGAATTAAAAAAAAATGAAGAAACCGTAAGAATCATGTGGGACTCTAACAAGAGAAACAACCTACGAGTGATTGGAGTATCAGAACAGGGAGGCATAACAGAAATACAGAAAGAATTGTTGAAGATTTGTTGGCAGAAAACCTCCCTGATATCGTTGAAGAGGAAAAGATATCTATCCAAGATGCTCATCAAACTCCACATGAGGTAGACGTTAAAAGAAAGTCACCAAGATATATTATAATCAAGTTTGCCAAAACCAAACATAAAGAGACAATTATAAGAGCAGCGAGGGATAAACGAAAAGTCACCTACAAAGGAGAGCCAATAACAGTAAGCTCAGACTACTCGGCAGAAACCATGCAGGCAAGAAGGCAATGGGATGACATATTTAAAACACTGAGGGAAAAAAAACTGGCTGCCAAGAATCACATATACAGCAAAACTGTCTCTTACATATGCAGGTGAAATTAAGGCTTTCCAGATAAACACAAATTTAGGGAATTCGTAAAAATGAACCCGAAACTACAAGAAATGCTAAAGGGAGTTCTTTGGTTAGAAAATCCATAATATCAGTTATCAGCCCAAGACTAGAACACTGGGCAGAGCAACCAGAAGTCAAACCAGACAGGGAAATCCAAAAAAAAAAAAAAAGCAAGATTATTAAAAAAAAAAAAAAAAAAACAGGGTAACAGTGATGTTATTATATAAAAGAAGACAACATTAAAATAATAAAGAGGGACTAAGAAATGTAATCATACACCTTCCATATGGGGAGGAAGATATGGCGATACAAAGAAATAAAAGTTAGTTTTAAATTTCGAAAAATAGGGGTAGATAATAAGGTAACCACAAAAGAGACAAACTATCCTACTCATCAATATAAAAGGGAAAAATACAGACTCAGCAGAAACAAAACCAACAACAACAAATATGAGGAAAAGATAATATATAAAGAAAATCTACTCAGCACATAAAATCAAGCGGGAAAAAGAAACTGTCAACACACAAAAAAAGACATCAAAATGATAGCACTAAATTCAAACCTGTCCATAAGTACCCCGAATGCATATGGACTAAATGCACCAATAAAGAGACAGAGAGTGGCAGAATGGATTGAAAAACAAGATCCGCCTATATGCTGCTTACAAGAGATACACCTTAGACTTAGAGACACAAACAAACTAAAACTCAAAGGAGGGAAAAAAATATATCAAACAAACAATAATCAAAAAAGAGCAGGAGTGGTAATATTATTTCTGACAAAATAGACTTCAAACTAAAATCCATCAGAAGGGATAAGGAAGGACAGTATATAATGATTAAAGGGACAATACACCAAGAAGATAGAACCATATTAAATGTTTATGCACCCAATGACAGGGCTGCAAGATACATAAAACAAACTCTATCAGTATTGAAAAGTGAGATAGACAGTGCCACAATAATAGTAGGAGACTTCAACTCACCACTTTTGGTGAAGGACAGGACATCCAGAAAGAAGCTCAATAAAGACACAGAAGATCTAAATGCCACAATCAACCAACGGGACCTCGTAAACATATACAGAACACTCCACCCAACAGCAACCAAGTATACTTTCTTTTCTAGTGCACATGAAACATTCTCTAGAATAGACCACGTATTAGGTCATAAAACAGAATCTAAAACACTGAAATATTACAAAGCATCTTCTCTGATCATAAGGCCATAAAAGTGGAAATTAATACCAGGAAAAGCAGGGAAAAGAAATCAAACACTTGGAAACTAAACAATACCCTGCTCAAAAAAGACTGGATTATACAAGACATTAAGGATGGAATAAAGAAATTCAGAGAATCCAATGAGAATGAAAACACTTCCTATCAGAGCCTTTGGTACACAGCAAAAGTGGTGCTCAGAGTCCAATTTATATCAATAAATGCACACATCCAAAAAGAAGAAAGGGCCAAAATCAAAGAATTATTCCTACAACTTGAACAAATAGAAAGAGAGCAACAAAAGAAACTCACAGGCACCAGAAGAAAACAAATAATAAAAATGAGAGCTGAACTAAATGAAAGAGAAAACAATTGAAAGAATTAACAAGACCAAAAGCTGGTTTTTTGGAAAAAAATCAACAAAATCAATAAACCACTGGCCAAAATGACAAAAGAAAAACAGGAGAGGAAGCAAATAACCCCAATAAGAAATGAGAGGGGTGATATTACAACTGATCCAACTGAAATTAAAAGAATCATATCAGATTACTATGAAAAACTATACTCAAACAAAGTTTGACAACCTAGAAGAAATGGATGAATTCCTAGAAACACAATACCTACCTAAACTAACACAAACGGAGGTAGAACACCTAAATAGACCCGCAACAAAAGAAGAGATTGAAAAGGTAATCAAAAAACTCCCAACAAAAAAAAGCCCTGGTTCCAGTGCCTTCACTACAGAGTTCTACCAAACTTTCAGAGAAGAGTTAACACCACTACTACTAAAGGTATTTCAGAGCATAGAAAAGGACGGAATACTACCAAACTCATCCTACGAAGCCACCATATCCCTGATACCAAAACCAGGGAAAGACACCACAAGAAAATTATAGACCTATATCCTCATGAATGTAAATGCAAAAATCCTCAACAAAATTCTAGCCAATAGAATTCAACAACATATCAAAAAAATAATCCACCATGACCAAGTGGGATTCATACCAGGTATGCAGGGATGGTTCAACATTAGAAAAACAATTAATGGAATCCACCACATAAATAAAACAAAAGACAAGAATCACACGATTTTATCAATTGATGCACAAAAGGCATTTGACAAAGCTCAACACTTATTCACGATAAAAACTCGCAGCAAAATAGGAATAGAAGGAAAATTCCTCAGCATAATAAAGTGTATTTTTACAAAGCCAACAGTCAACATCGCCCTAAATGGAGACAGCCTGAAAACATTCCCACTGAGATCAGGAACCAGACAAGGATGCCCTTCATCACCACTCTTATTCAGCATTGTGCTGGAAGTCCTAGCCAGAGCAATTAGGCTAGATAAAGAAATAAAGGGCATCCAGATTGGCAAGGAAGAAGTCAAAGTATCTCTATTTGCAGATAACATGAACTGATACACAGAAAACCCTAAGGAAGCCTCCAGAAAACCACTGAAACTAATAGAAGAGTTCAGCAGAGTATCAGGATACAAGAAAAACATACAAAAATCAGTTGGATTCCTCTACACCAACAAAAAAAACATCCAAGAGGAAATCACCAAATCAATGCCATTTACAGTAGCCCCCAAGAAGATAAAATACTTAGGAATAAATCTTACCAGAGACATAAAAGGCTTTTACAAAGAAAACTACAGTACACTTCTGCAAGAAACCAAAGAGACTTACATAAGTGGAAGAACATACCTTGCTCATGGATAGGAAGACTTAACATTATAAAAATGTCTATTCTACCAAAAGCGATCTATACATTTAATGCAATTCCGATCCAAATCCCAACGACATTCTTTAAGGAGATGGAGAAATAAATCACCAATTTCATATGGAAGGGAAAGAGCCCCGGATAGATAAGGCATTACTGAAAAAGAAGAACAAAGTGGGAGGCCTTAGTTTACCTGATTTTAGAACCAATTATACCACCACAGTAGTCAAAACAGCCTAGTACTGGTACAACAACAGATACATGGACCAATGGAACAGAATTGAGAATCCAGACATAAATTCAGCCACATATGAGCAGTTGATATTTGACAAAGTCCCCAAAACAGTTAAATGGGGAAAAGACAGTCTTTTTAACAAATGGTGCTGGCATAACTAGATATCCATCTGCAAAAAAAGGAAACAAGACCCATACCTCACTCCATGCACACAAACTAACTCAAAATGGATCAAAGACCTAAATATAAAACCTAAAACGATAAAGATCACGGAACAAAAAATAGGGACAACGTTAGGAGCCCTAATACATGGCATAATCAGTATACAAAACAGTATAAAGAATGTAGAAGAAAAACTAGATAACTGGGAGCTCCTAAAAATCAAACACCTATGCTCATCTAAAGACTTCACCAAAAGGGTAAAACGACTACCTACAGACTGGGAAAAAGTTTTTTAGCTATGACATTTCTGATCAGAGCCTCATCTCTAAAATCTACATGATACTGTAAAAACTGAACTGCAAAAGGACAAATAACCCAACTAAAAACTGGGCAAAGATATGAATAGACACTTCACTAAAGAAGACATTCAGGTAACAGATACATGAGGAAATGTTCACAATCATTAGCCATTAAAGAAATGCAGATCAAAACTACAATAAGATTTCATCTCTCTCCAACAAGGCTGGCATTAATCCAAAAAACACAAAATAGTAAGTGTTGGAGAGGCTGTGGAGAGGTTGGAACACTTCCACACTGCTGGTGGGAATGTCAAATGGTACAACCACTTTGGAAATCCATTTGGCGCTTCCTTAAACAGCTACAAACAGAACTACCTTATGATCCAGCAATCCCACTCCTTGGAATATAGCCTAGAGAAATAAGAGCCTTTACACAAACAGATATATGCACACCCAGGTTTATTGCAGCACCGTTTGCAATAGCGAAAAGATGGAAGCAATCAAGGTGCCCATCAACAGATGAATGGATAAATAAACTATGGTATATTTACACAATGGAATACTACGCATCGATAAAGAACAGTGAGGAATCTGTGAAACATTTCATGCCATGGAGGAACCTGGGAGGCATTATGCTGAGTGAAATTCATCAGTTGCAAAAGGACAAATATTGTATAAGACCACTATTATAAGAACTTGAGAAATAGTTTAAACTGAGAAGAAAACATTCTTTTGTGGTTACGAGACGGGGGAGGGAGGGAGGGTGGGAGAGGGGTATTCACTAATTAGATAGTAGATAAGAACTACTTTATGGGAAGAGAAAGACAGCACACAGCACAGGGGAGGTCAGCACAATTGGACTAAATCAAAAGCAAAGAAGCTGCCTGAATAAACTGAATGCTTCGAAGGCCAGCGTAGCAAGGGCAGGGCTCTGGGGACCATGGTTTCAGGGGACATCTAAGTCAATTGGCATAATAAAATCTATTAAGAAAACATTCTCCATCCCACTTTGAAGAGTGGTGTCTGGGGTCTTAAACGCTAGCAAGCAGCCATCTAAGATGCGTCAACTGGTCTCAACCAACCTGGATCAAACGAGAATGAAGAACACCAAGGACACAAGGCGATCACGAGCCCAAGAGACAGAAAGGGCCACACGAACCAGAGACTACATCATCCTGAGACCAGAAGAACTAGATGGTGCCCGGCTACAACCGATGACTGGCCTGACAGGGGACGAAACAGAGAACCCCTGAGGGAGCAGGAGAGCAGTGGGATGCAGACCCCAAATCCTCATAAGACCAGACCTAATGGTCTGAGACTAAAAGGACCCTGGTGGTCATGGCCCTCAGACCTGTTGGCCCAGGACAGGAACCATTCCTGAAGCCAACTCTTCAGACATGGATTGGACTGGACAATGGGTTGAAGAGGGATGCTGGTGAGGAGTAAGCTTCTTGGATCAGGTGGACACTTGAGACTATGTTGGCATCTTCTGCCTGGAGGGGAGATAGGAGGGTGGAGGGGGTTAGAAGCTGGTGAGAAAAGAGAGAGTGGAGAGAGAGAGTGGGCTGTCTCATTAGGGGGAGAGTAATTGGGAGTGTATAGCAAGGGGTATATGGGTTTTTGTGTGAGAGACTGACTTGATTTGTAAACTTTCACTTAAAGCACAATAAAAATTATGAAAGAAAAAAAGTTCTTACTTGCTCATCACTTATCTTTTGGCCATTCTCAGTTTCTATAAATCCTGGGTTTTTAATGTTTACCACGCTATAGGACATTATAGGACAAGTTTTAAAATAAAACCCTAAAGGGTTACCGGGAATTGGAAAACCTTAAAACTTATGCAGGACATAAACTACTGCTTTGTTGAAAGATGACAGAAGTGAAACTAATGAGTACACCAGAAGGAGGTAAGGGACGCTGTATATTGCTTCATAAGTAGCAAGGAAGGAAGACTATGACACATGTAAGGAGTAAGGGTTTCATGGAAAAGCTAAGTTGTCTGATCCAACGAAAGTCAAGAAAATTACAGTACTTTAATGATGAGTGTTTTTACAGCATCTCCTTGAAATTCAAAGGAATGACCCCAAAATCTGGGTCACAGCCCAAGGTTTGCTACACAAAAGCTACTGACTGGTCGTGGGCAAGTCACTGTCCTCGCCTACATTGCTCATCCTCAGCTGAAACATCACATTTTTACTAAAGTCCTCCTGGACCCTAAGCCAGCTTCCCGCATGGACTTCTGAAGCTATGCCGTTGTAGTGTGCCACTGAGTCAATTCCGACTCATAGCAACCCTATATGACACAGCAGAACCACCCCAAGGATTTCCTAAGCTCTAATCTTTACGGGAACAGATCATCAGGTCTTCTCTCCTGCAAAGTGGGTGGTGGGTTTGAATCTCCAGCTTTTCAGTTAGCAGCCCAGCACTTGACCATTGCGCCAACAGGGCTCCTTTCTGTAGCTCTACATACTTCAATTTCTCATCAGACATTTAATTATTTCTTTGGTGTCTGTCCTCTGCATGTCATGGTATGCTCCATGCAGATGTTCACCTCATATCTCCTGCTCCTTGCACAGCACGTAGCACAAAAAGGTGAATGAATGAATGAGCAAATGGATGAAGGGATAACTGAATCAATAAACTGATGGACCAAACAATGAGGTCGTATACCAGATGATCTCCAGAGTCTGTTAAAATGTTAATGTATCAAGGCCATTTTTTTTTTTCTTCTTCTTCTTTTTCAACTCTATAAATGCCTGGGTCTAATTAGGTTAAAATATTTATGGGTCACCTATTTTGAACAGAGTCTTGTACTTGGTCTACAGGGAGAAAAAGGGTGAGTAAGGATACATGAGAATTATGTCTCATCCCTGCCTGTCAAAGAAATGGATCTGGCTGGAAAGGGAAAAATTGCACAGAACAACTAGGATGAAGGAACAGTACAACTTTAATGAAAACAGTGACTTCACGAGTATGACCGAGAACCCAAGGAACAGAGTAACTGATCTGAGTATAAGGAGTTTGGAAGACTCTCCCAATTATTTGGGTGAGAGTACACTACACAGAGAGGTGACCACACAGCCAATTTAAGTGAGACCTGGTGGGAAAAACCTAGACCCCTTCCATCTCCTCACAGTGAAGGGGAAAAGAAGCCCCTGAAGTCAAAACTGGGGCTCCTGAGATTACAAGCTTTTCATGGGGATACAAGACAAGGAAAAGTAAGATTCACCTCAACAGATAAAGTCAGGTATGGCCAAACTGATACTAACACAGAATGCCTTCCTGAAAAAAAAAACCAAAACCAATTGCCATTGAGTGGATTCCGACTCACAGCGACCCTAGAGGACAGAGTGGAACTACCGCATAGAGTTTTGAAAGTGTGTCTGGTGGATTTGACCTCCCCACCTTTTTCCTTTTGGTTAACAGCCTCAGCACTTAACCACTACATCACCAGGGTTTCCCAGGCTGCCTTGGAGGCATGAAAATTTGAAACCTTCCAGAAAAATAAGTGTCACTCTGGGGACAGCCAGGCAAGCTGAAGAAAAAATATAAGAATTATAGATAAGTTAGGGGGACGGGACCAAGATAGACTATAAACAGAAACTACTAATATAACGAAGCTCCCATATTCTGAGCTCCTGCTATGTGCATCACACAGAGCAGGGGACACAAAGAATGCCAGAGAAGGGCATGGCATGGCCCCTGCCTTGTAGAGACCTCATTGCCTTAATGTGGAGACAAACTCTGTAATGGAGAAAAAAACACCCTATTAAGTAACAAAGGCCTCTGCTCCCAACCAAGATGTGACCCCAAAGAAGCAAAAGGAGGTAAACAGAGAGGCCTGGAACAGAACTGTCAATCAGAGCTTTGTCCTTGGCACCTCTTGGTCTCCTCCTTCAGTCTCTCCTCCCTCTGGAGCACTCCTCACCCACTACTCCTGCCCCAGAGAACAGGGCTTGTAGGTGCCAAAGTGGCCTGCCCTCCTAGTCAAACAACAGAAGCCAGGAAGGGAACTCCAGACAGGAAAGTGTGGCAGGGAGAGTGCCAGGCAGCAGTGATTCCTGTGGTTGAGCTGGGGGTGAGCTCCAGCGCTAGACTAAAGGAGAGCTGCAAGCCACTTCTCATCTCCCCTCAGGAGCAAATCCTCAGAGAACCAGGCAGTCCTGCTCTGTCCCGCCAGATCTTCTTCCTAAATTAGGAGAGAACAGGAGAGTGCTCCCAGGAGCAGGAGAGGGATTCTGAGTAGCCCACACTGCGGGAAATAGAGGTTTATTAAAAAATGAAGGCGGATTAGGCTACCTAACCCCTAACACAAGTCAGCGAAGCAGTAACAGTTGAGCTCCTGTACATCTCTCTTTCCATTTATTCTTTTTTTTTTTTTACTTCTCTTATTCTTTCTTATACTTTGGAAACCCTGATGGCGTAGTGGTTAAGTGCTATGGCTGCTAACCAAAAGGTCGGCAGTTCAAACCTGCCAGGCGCTCCTTGGAAACTCCATGGGGCCCCTCTACTCTGTCCTATAGGGTCGCTATGAGTCGGAATCGACTCAACAGCAGTGGTGTTTCTCATACTTTATAGCTTTTTTTTTTTTATTGTATATTAGGTGAAAAGTTAACAGAGCAAATTAGATGCGGATTCAACAGTTTGCACATAAAGTGTTTCATGGCCTTGTGTGTCAGCACTCTCCCCATTTTCACCCTGGGTTCCCCGTTTTCTTTTATTCCGGTTTTCTACCCCTTCCCGCCTTCTCATCTTTGCTTTTGGGCAAATACTGCCCTTTTGATCTCATATAATTGATTGTTCTAAGGAGCACATTCCTTTTAGGTGTTATTGTTTATTTTATGGGCTTGTCTATTGTTTGGATGAAGGTGGTCTCTGGGAATGGTTTCAGCTCCAGGCCAGAAGGGGGTCTTAGGGTCACAATCTCAGAGGTTCTTCCTGTCCCTGTCAGAACAGTTCTGGTCTTTTTTTGTGAACTGTATGTTTTGTTCTATATTTTTCTCCTAATCTGTCTGGGATCCTCCACTGGGACCCCAGTCGGTCACTATATTAATAACTTTTTAAAAATTCAAAATCAATAGTTTAAAAAAATTCATCTTGCTCAAAGGCTGCATTTATTGCTCCCTCTAACTATGAATATTTCTAGTGTGGAAGGATACAGGGGTCAGGCCCTGATGCCTTTTCTTCAGAAAGAATAACAAGTAATTTAGGGCAACTCAGGCCCATAGTTTATTGTTACAACTCTTCCTTTTCTTTAACCCTAAACTCACTCAAACACTGGCAATCTCCCCTCTGTCAGTGCTTATACAGTGAAAAGATCAGGGTTCCTGTTGCCAGCCCATAAGACCTCTCCATTCAAAGAAGTAACACTGGATAATATTTGTCATTATGAGTCTAAAAAATAATCTATCTTAACTCTTCTCCAAAAGAGGGATCTGGAAAGAGTAATGTATTCTGCTGGATCTTTTTACACCACGGTTATTCCTATGGTCTTTTATATATTTCCCTCAGAGCCTGAGGTAAAAACAGAGGAAATTATAATATTTTGACAACTGGTAAGGATCCAATTAGCAATACACATGAATGACCAAGGAAGGGAGAAGAGTCCAAGAAGCTGTGTTCAGTGTCTCTCAGCAATAAACTCAGGAGGAAAACAGAGAGATGAAGTTAATTCAATGAGAACACGCATATATATAAGCTAACCAGGCCAAGCTAATAACTGAAAGCCAACAGATCAAACTAGAGAAGCAATACAAGCAAAACTCCGAAGTTATGGTTACTTGAATGGAAAAGAATTTAAAAGTTTTATTTTGGTACAGAAACAAGGAAAAGAGAAAGAGGAGGAGTAAGAAAGAAGGAAAAGGGGCAGAATAAGGTAGGCTTTGAGAAACCAAAATTTACAGGTGTAACATACAGCTTCAATCATTTGAGCAAGAGGTAGAAAATGATGTTTTAAATAGAAGGATGAAAAGAAACACTGATGTGCTCTCAGCGCCAGCCCGAGGAGGGCAGAGCTGCCAGGAGAGCATCACTGTTTGGTAACACTGGCAGGCTTGTTCAGGCTAAGCGTGTTGTCGCTGAGAATCAGTATGGGGCAGTCTGCTCAAATGAACTTCCTGGGCTTGTCCAAGCTATCCTGTGAATGTCACGTTGCATTTTGTTAAATGATGTTTGGAATAAAAAGCTTATTGGTTGGGCCTTAGAAACCTTTCGTTTTAAAGAAGTATTCCTTGTCATGACAGCTATAACCTTAGCATTTTACACTCACGGTAAATCTCACTACACCTGAGAGGAAACAAATGCTGAGCAAACGAATCAGTGCTCGAGGATGCAGAGTGGCTGTGAAATTGCTGTCAGTTGCTGATACGGGTAGATATGCCATGCAGGACACCATGTGTGGGCACGAACATAATTCCCATAATCATTGGGGGTGGGGTGGGCAATGACCTTTAGGTGCATACTGATAGGGTAGGGGTGCTAGGATCCTGTCACAGAAAGATGTGGTTAGAGAAGATGTGAAAGTGGCAGGTAGAAGATAACTAATCAAGAACTGAGATGTCGACCAGCCCTGAAATTCCGATCATCAGTAAGTTAATCAGCAAGCACGTGTGATGAGTTTATATTCAGAGCTCTGTGCTAGACAGGCAGAAAGAGGACATGGGTCGGAGAGTATCCCCAAGGCCACACTAAGTGCTTCACCTCACTTTATGTTCACAAGCAACCTATCAAGTAGGTATTATGATTCTCATTCTGCAAATAAGAAAATAATATTTACAAAAACAAAAAAGAGTAGCTGCTGAGGCTGCTCATGTGTAGCCAAAAACCTCATGGGATTTGCTTCTCTGCTTTGGAGGTTTAGGGTCATGGATATCCCAATTAATTGGCCAATAACAGTGTCTCTCTTCTGCCCCCTGGTTTGTTGAGCAGTGTCTGGGGTCTTTCAAGTGGCCATCCAAAGCACAACAGATGGTCTCTATTCGCCTGGAGCGACAGACAAAGAAGGACAGACAGGAATAGGAGGAGGATATGGAATGTGTGGCTAATTGGCTCCATGAACAACTGCCTCCTTTGCCATGAGACCAGAAGAACCAGATGGTGCCCAGCTACCATTGCTGAATATTTTGATTAAAGATTTTATAACAGAATCCTGATCAAAAGGGTGCTGGGAGCCAGGCTGCAAGGGCGGCCCCTCTGCACCCACTGCCCCCAGCATAAACATCGAAGAATCCCTGAAAAGTCAGGAGGAGCCAGGCTGCAAGGGCAGCCTCTCTGCACCCACTGCCCCCAGCATAAACATTGAAGAATTCCTGAAAAGTCAGGAAGAGCCAGGCTGCAAGGGCGGCCCCTCTGCACCCACTGCCCCTAGCATAAACATCGAAGAATTCCTGAAAAGTCAGGAATATCTCTGTCATCTGTGTTATGTTTCTATTTCATTTTCAGCCTGTGTATAGCAGAATGTATAAGCATAAAATTTCATTATAGATTTAGGGACCTTTGGACGGGGGGCGTCCTACTCATAATCCCCTGGTGAAATCTCGGGTAGGGACAGCCCGTGTGTTACTTGGGGATCAACATGAAGTTGTCTTAGGGGAAAAACAAATAGCTCGACTATGGAAAATAAGAATAGGATGGTGAAATCCTGGTATTTACCAAGGCCCTTTTTGTGATTAAACCACCACCCACACATGACCCCATAAAAGTGGAAAAACAAAAGGCAGTGAGTTCTCTCAGCCAATTTCTCAGCCAATTACAGCTCAACCTTCTCGTTTACCTCGCTCACTGCTGCGCTTGACTGGTCTTTGGGTAGAGATTGGGCTAATTGTCCTTGGCATAATCGTGGACAATATGACGTAACCCAAAGTGGCTGGACTTCAAAAATTTGGCCACCCTGGACAAAATGGACAAAGCCTATGTGGCAATGGTTTTTGCAAAAAGATTAATTATTATAAAAACTGTGGAAGGAATTGCAAGATTAAGCATAAAGTGTAAAGCAGTATGAAGTCAATTGTTACTTTGTGTAAAAATATATCAACAAAATATTCTCTTCAATTAAACAAAAACTCATTGTACTTGTGTGTGTATGCGGAACTGTACTATGTGTCACTTGGAAAATTATGTCTCTGGGAAATGATGTTTATGATTATATCTTGTACTGCCCCTTTATTGATCATGCGATGTTATGCTTTTGTAAGCTTATGATATAAAAGACCATGTAAAAAATAAAGAGAAGGCTTCTTTTTCTGCAGAATGAAAATATAAGACATACTACCTCTCATTCTTTTTTCGCCGAACTCTACCCCTCCTCTGGTAACCCTGTTCATTGCTGAGGCTGGCCCCCGGCAAAAGGGGGAAAATGAAAAGTAGATTTTCAAATTTTCATGGAATCCAGACTTTCTGGAGCCATAGAAGCTGGATGAACCCCTCAAACTATTGCCCTGAGATAATCTTTAAAACTTAAACCAAAGCTATCCCCTGAAGTCTTGTGAAAACCAAACAATAGTTTAGCTTAACTAGTAAAAAAAGGTCTGCCTAAGCATTATGCTCTTTGAAGATCTATCTATACGGAATCACATTGACAAGAGCAACTCAAAAGAACAGACAGGAACCTTAGAGGGTAGTGAGTTTACATCAATGCGGGAGGAACAACTCAGAAAACGAGGGTGACAATGGGTGCACAACTCAAAGAATGTAATCTGTGCCACTGAATTGTACATGTAGTAACGGTTAAATTGGTGTATGTTTTGCTGTGTATATTCTTAACAACTACAACAAAATAAATTTTATAAAAAAGAAAACTAAGGCTGAGTAAAATTAAATACTTCGCTCAAAATCACATTTCTAAAAACTGATAGAGACAGGATGGGAATACAGATTCATGCAGCTACTAAGCCCAAGGTTTATCAAGGCCATCAAATATTCACACAAAAAAAGGAGGGGGGCATTTATGCAGGAAGGAGAGAGTGGGGCACAGGCCAGTTTGGATAAATGGACATGTTGTGCATACAAAGAGCAGAAAGAAAGGGAGGCTGCAGTCAGCCTGGGGACAGCCTTTATACCCAGTTAAGAAGCACTTTGGTTTACAGCCCACTGCGAACCACAAAACTCTGGAAATAATGGACTGACATAAGAGAAAATGCAAAAGATTAAAGGACCTAAACAAGGTAACAGCATTCATGGAAGAAGAGAAAAGATAAAGGGGTATTTGGAGATACCCTAGAAGGGAGAAAAAGTTAAAATCCAGGACTGTAAAAATAGGATTTGGGCCTCTTTTCTAAATTGGGGCCTCTAAATATTTCCTGGAAACCCTGATGGTGTAGTGTTTAAGGCTATGGATACTAACCAAAAGTTCAGCAGTTTGAATCTACTAGGTGCTCCTTGGAACCCCTATGGGGCAGTTCTACTCTGTCCTATAGGGTTGCCATGAGTTGGAACTGACTTGGCAACAGGTTTTAAATAATGTCCTGACCTTTAATATTTGGCAAATATTTTATTACTGTCCAAAATTAAAAGTTCAAAAGTGATCAATAATGGTGCCCTGCAGCCACCAATGACGGCCCTGACGGAACAAAATGGAGAGTCCCTGAAGGAGGAGAAAAGTGGGGTGTAGATCTGAAATTCTCATAAAAAGGCCATACTTAATGGTCTGACTGAGACTAGAGAAACCCCAGAAGACATGGCCCTCAGATTCTCTGTTAACCTAGAACTAAAACAATTCCCAAAGCCAACTCTTCAGACAAAGAACAGGCTGGACTATAAGACATAAAATGATACTCGTGAAGACTGTGCTTCTTAGTTCAAGCAGATATACGAGACTAAATGGGAAATTCCTTTCTGCAGGTGGGATGAGAAGGCAGAAAGGGACAGAACTGGTAGAATGGACACATGAAATCTGGGGTGGAAAAGAGGAATGTATGATCACATTTTAGGGATAGCACCTAGGGTCACATAACAATATGTGTATAATTTTGGTACGAGAAACTACCGTCAGCTGAAAAATTTCACCTAAACCACAAAAAAAAAAAAAAAAAAGAGAAGGGAAAAATAAAAGTGATCAATAAATGTTCTTTCTCGTGGAACAGGGAAAGCTATTGATAGCTAGGAGAATCATCCTCCCCCTTGCCTGCTTTCTTTCTTGTTTCTGATGCCCCCTCGAAGGAGGTGGGTGCTAGGAATGGGTCACGTTTAAAAACATTAAATCAGCCACAGCTTTACTTGTTTGGAAGTCCAAGGCAACAGCCAATGATGGGCTCAGGAGAGAGAGCACCAAGAGGCACTGGACCTTCCTGGGCCTCATAGGAAGGGTGAGGCGGCTCAACAGGTGGGGGGCTCTCAGTCACAGGTCCTCAATCAAGCATCTGCACCCACAGTCCTTCCCCTGGTGCACATTTATCCCTCAGGGGTCTCACACGGAGTGGCCTGTGGCAGGACAGGATTCATGGATCCAGGATTTTAGGCTCTCAGCCATCTTTCAGAATCTCTCAGGATCTCTTTATATCCTGGAGGGAGCAGATGTCTTTACCATTCCTACAGGATCTTCATTGAGGGTTACTGCAAGTTAATTCCTGATCCTATGGGAACAATTATATTTTTGGAAGAAAATAAGTTATGTATGCACAGATTTGAGTTGCTTTATCTTTATCTAATTTAGCCTGCAAGACTAGTGCTCATTTAAAATTAAAATTGAAGGTTTTAATCTTCTGGCAATATCTGGTTATCTATGTATAAATCTTCTCATTCAAAAGAAATAAAAGTAAAATTAACTATATATAATTCTGCACTTCTTTCTCTTCTCATTTTTTTAATTTCATAGAGGGTGTAGGAATCTTCAAGAAGAGAAAGAAGAGCAACTGGAGCAAATGATTCCCCTCTGTTCTTTTCACTTCGGTAGTCAGCAGCTGGGTGAGAAAGCTGACCCAGGCCACCCCTGGGTAACAAACTACACTTCCTCCTCACCCACCAGCTGGAGAAGCTCTGCTGCACCCCTTCTCTGCTGACTCCCCATCGACAAAGCTCCATCCCTCTAAGGAAGTGCCGACTGATTCTCTGTATGCAGTGCCACTGGGATCCAGCTACTCGGTGAGAAAAATTCAGTATTAGAGCCTTAAATGAATTCATCGACATCATGAGCTCTTTGTGCTGCCACAGATCACCCCGCTCACAGCTGCGCCGGTCCCAATGGAACCTGGACCGTCGTTCTTACCCTGGCACAGAATCAGGAATCAGGACAGAGCCTTCTGTGATATTATAATGCATTCCCTTGTAAAGTCACACTCAATCGTTGGTTCACATGAACAAAACCCACTATAACAACATATTAACTATGCTTTCTAAGACAGTAATCCCTGAAATGACACAATTTACACAGAACTTATTTTTAGACTAATACGCCAAGTTATTTTTTTTGTCCGACCTGGAATCTTACAAACCCAGCTGTTGAACAGCAATTGTCACAGATGTCAAAACGTCTTTCAACATTTACACAGTCACCTAGCCATTATTCTCGTGGGATACATGAGTGCCTGAGAGAATCACACTTGACGGATGCAAAAAATAGGATAGCCATATGGTAAATACAACTCCCCATGTCCCAATCATCTAATCTAGTAATTTCCCTACTATTCTATACTGAGAGGAAGCCCATCGTCTCAATTAAAAGAACGGGTTCATGCTTTTCCCCAAATGCTCCCGAACATGAGAACATGTAAGTTTTGTGAATGATCTTCCAATTCTCTATGCTACATGTAACCCACAAATGCTATTTATACTGATTCCTGAAGTTAACAACTCAGGGTCCCTATGTCAGAGAGAGAAGTCCCTGAGTGGTGCAAACACTGACGCACTCGATTACTAGCTGAAAGGTTGGAAGTTTGAACCCATCCAGAGGCACCTTGGAAGACAGGCCTGGTGATCTACTTCTAAAAGGTCACAGCGTTGAAAACCCTATGGAGCAGCTCTACTCTGCACGCATGCTCTTCCTATGAGTCGGAATCAACTCGGTGGCAACCAACAACAGCAACATACTGGAGACGGAGTCCCTGGATGGTGCGAACGGTTAAGTACTTGACTACTAACCAAAAGGGTGGTAGTTCGAAGCCACCCTGAGGCTCCCTGGAAGAAAGGCCTGCTGACCTGTTTCTGAAAGCTCACGGCATTGAAAACCCTATGGAACAGGTCTACTCAGCACATATGGGGTCACCTGGAGTCAGAAATGATGCAAGGGCAACTGGTTTTTTTGGTTTACACTGGAGGGGGTCTCATGTTCTATCAGTCTATTCTATCACTGCTCTCTTCTACGGAAACTGCCAGGACCACAGTCCTAACTGAAGCAAGTAGCCCTAGGCCACAAATGTTTGGACCATGTCGTGGATTGAATTATGTCCTGGCAAAAAATGTGTGTATCAATTTGGCTGGGCCATGATTTCCAATTGTGCGGTTTCCTCCATTTTATGATTGTAATTTTATGTTAAAGAGGATAAGGTAGGATTGTAACACCCTTACTGAGGTCACACCACTGATTCATTGTGAAGGGGGTTTTCCTGGGTGTGGCCTGCACCACATTTATCTTACAAGACATAAAAGGAAAAGGAAGCTAGCAGAGAGGGGGACCTCATACCACCAAGAAAGAAGCACTAGGAGCAGAGCACGTCCTTTGGACCCAGGGTCCCTGCACCTGAGAAGCTCCTCGACCAGGGGAAGATTGAGGACAAGGGCCTTCCTCCAAAGCCGACAAAGAGAAAAAGCCTTCCCCTGGAACTGATGCCCTCAATTTGGACTTGTAGCTTACCAGATTGTGAGAAAATAAATTTCTCTTTGTTAAAGCCATCCACTTGTGGTATTTCTGTTATAGCAGCACTAGATGACTAAGACAGACCAGCAGAAGGCATCAGCATCCATCGGATTGCCTGGTATGAGAGCTTACGCCAATAGGGATGATAGCTACTACAGAACCTATCACAGTCCATTCTTTTCCTGGAGTTTGGTGCATACACAGACCATCGGCTAGGTTGTGGGAGCAAGAAGGGAGAGCAGGAGCAGAAAGACACCAGAAGAGAAGCCAAAATGGAAATGCTGAGTCATGTTAATGGCCAAGAAGTAGAATATGAATGAGCAGCCAATGTTAGTGCAGACACACCCTGGAGTGGCACCAGACCAGGAACTATCTTCCTGCTCATGAGTTAGGTCCCTCCCTGGCAGTAACAGAGGCCTCTGTTGACTTTCAGCCTCCGGGGCCAAGTCTTACAGTAGCAGAATGCAATTCTTCTAGTCTAATAGAATAAAATTAGTTCCCAACATCAGTTCCAGCACTGCAAGAAGTGGCTGTTTGGGGCCAGCTGTGTCAGAAATTAATGAGCCAGCCCCTCGGAGCACCTGCACCTTCACCAACTCTAATCACTTCTCCCTCCCAAGAAAGACACCAAGCTCATCTCTTTAGCTACCAGTGATTCTCAATCACAGGCATTTGGAAATGTGTATTGTGGGTGGGGTGGATATCTTTGCTTGACGTGATGACTTGGTTAAGTTGGAGTAACACGGGCATCGAGTGACCAGGGATGCTAAATGTTCCTAAATGGGCAAGGACAGTTCCATACAATGATAAGTCACACCAAAACACCCTCCTTGAGAAACACTGGGCCCCCTCCAACATTCTGGGCAGACAGAAGAGGGTAAGAAAGGCAAGTTAAAGAGAGGACGGCAGTAAGAGAATAAGCAACATCCTCCGTAAGAAGTGAACAACTCAAGTCAAGACTGTCCAAAAATCAATGTGAGCCCCTATGCACCTCCTTCCCTCACGTCCAGCAATAATGCTAAAGACAAAAGAAGTTCTTACTCTCATACCCCCTCCCATGGGCCCAGTTAGCTTTCAGTTTTATCTTTTAAAAACTGTGCATTTCCACATCTTTTTTCATTTGTTCTAATTAGAATAATTTCTTAGCAACTAAGAATAATTATTGCTGTTGTTGATAACAGTGACACCAAAACCAAACTCTACCATCAAGTGAATTCCAACTCAGAACAGCCTGACAGGACAGAGTAGACTGCCCCATAGGGTTTCCAAAGCTGTAATCTTTAGACAAGCAGACTGCCACATCTTTCTCCCACAGAGCAACTGCTGGGTTCGAACCACGACCTTTCGGTTAGCAGCTGAGCACTTAACCACTGCATCATCAGAGCTCTTTGATAATAGCAATAAAGTAACAACTGAAATTTTTTCCACGTTACTAAAGGGACTAATTACTAAATCTGTGCTGTAATATGTCTGTTGAAATTTTACCTTAGAGATTAATTCTTCAGAGGATAACTCTTCACAGATTAAGTTTGTGAATTAATATCCTCTTAGGAAACAGTTTTTTGAGCCACGCTGGGGAAACAGAAGGGGTGAAATTCTCTTGCCGTCTCTTCCAGACTCTTTATAAAGCTCTAGGCAGTGTTGATAGAGATCTGCACAAACAAGCTTTACCACCAATGATCAGGGCATGGGGAGACCAAATGGAAAGAGACAGCTTAGCAGATCAAAGAGCAAATATTTTAGAGGCAGTGTGCTCAATTATGTGGGAGACAGACCCACGGCACTTTCTATACCAGGCAGATGCCAACACAAGGTAGAAAGTTCACCAGGATACAACTACAGACTGAAACTCTCCCCAGAGTACAGAAGTCCAAAACTCAATTCTGTTTTCAACGACTTGACGTATTCACTTAACTAGAACACACCATCACTACAAGTGGGGGTTTCCAGCCTGTATGAGTCAAACAGGGGTCATTACAGGCTGAAACAGTGCTGGCCAATAGAACTTTCTGTGATGATGAACGTGCTCTACATCTGTGCTCTCCAATAAGGCAGCACTAAGCACATGTGGCTACTAAGCACTTGAAACGTGGCTAGTTCAACTGAATAACTAAGTTTTTTTTTAGTTGTAATTAATTTAAGTATAAATAGCCACCTGTGGCCTGTGCCTATTGTACTGGACAGCATAGTTAAAGGCTTAGACCATGCCCTGGGAAAATGATCCCAAAGTATATCACAAGACAGTCTTACTCATCCTCCGACTACCTGATAAAGCAGTTCCTTAACCCTTGCCCTCCATACACATGTAGACACTACGCATAAAATTTCAGCATATCACACATGACTAGACCAGCACTCTCAAATTTTAGCACACGTAAGAATCATGGAGGGCTTGTTAAAACACAGATTATTGAGCTCCAACCCCAAGTGTCTGATTCAGGAGGTCTGGGTTGAGCCCCTATCATTTACATCTCTAACAAGTTCCCAGGTAATGCTGATACTGCTAGGACCACACTCTGAGTAGTACTAAAATAAAAACTTCAACCATTCAAACACCAACTGTCATAGATTGAATTGTGTCCCCCCCAAAATGTAAGTCAACATGGCTAGGCCAGGATTCCCAGTATTGTATGACTGTCCACCACTTGGTCATCTGATGTAATTTCCTATGCATTGTAAATCCTACCTCTAGAATGTTAATGAGCTGGGCTTGACGGCAGTTATGTTAATGAGGCAGGAGTCAATCTACAAAATTAGTTTTTATTTTAAATCAATCTCTTTGAAGATATAAAAGAGAGAAGTGAGGACAGACACATGGGGACCTCCTAACACCAAGAACACAGACCCAGGAGGGGAGAGCTTCCTTTGGACCCAAGGCCCCTGCACTTAGAAGCTTCTAGGATGGGAATACTGATGACAAGGACCTCCCCCCAGAGCTCACACAGAGAAAGAGCCTTCCCCTGGAGCTAGCATCATGAATTTGGACTTCTAGCCTCCTAAACTGTGAGAGAACAAATTTCTCTTTGTTAAAGCCATCCATTTGTGGCATTTCTGTTACAGCAGCATTAGACGACTAAGACACCAACCTATCTACAAGAACAGCTTCTCTCACTGTCCCCTTTCTGCTACACAGAAGTGTCCCTTTCTTCTAGTAAACACTTAACACCTCGGGACCAAGATGGCTGACTAGGTAGAAGCTACCTCAGATCCCTCTTGCAACAAAGACTCAGAAAAACAAGTGAATCGATCACATACGTGACAATCTACAAACCCTGACCATCAAACACAAATCTAAAGAGTTGACCTGAGTGACAGAGACTCAGCCAGTGGAAGCAGGCTGCATATGGATGCAGCTAACCAGAGAACGAGCAATCACAGGGAAGCAGCAACTGTTTTCGGAGCCTAGAGCCAGCATCCCAGTCAGAAAACCTTGGCGCCAGGCTTTGGACTAGGCACAGGGGAGCTGGGCATGGCATCCTGAGATGGAACAAACACAGGAAACAGCACTAGCCCCCAGAAGTGACCTCGGGGGAAGCCCAGCTATTGCACGCAGGCAGAGCAGCACTGCGGCTGACAGGATGAGAAGTCACCAGTAGGCAGTGACTGGTTTTGGAGCCTGAAGTGCAGCATCCCAGCTGGGGAACCCTGGAGCTGGGCTTTGGACTGGGAGCGGAGGAACTGACCATGGCTTCTGAGACGGCAATAGCACGGGACACGGGCCTGACCCTCGGGGGCAATCTCGACCCAGCCAGAGCACACAGGCTACACACTCCTCGGGAATCTCAGAAAAAACAGTCATCTCCAAGCAAGGTAAGTAACGTTGTCTATATTCCTGGGTGCTACTCTCTCCTATCTATCTGATCCCCCCCACCCACTTCCCAGGCGGCTTCATTAATATTGGAATTTTCTGCACCAGAGAGTGAAGTACTCTGCGGGTTTTCTTTGTTTGTTTGTTTTTTGTCTTTTCCTAACCCATTCTCCTGGCCTGAAAGAAGCAGTTACAAAAAACCCAGGGACCAAAAATCCTTCCCTGACTTCCCAAAATTGGACTGAAAATACAGAACCAGCTCCAGCCAAGCATATGAGATCCACAGTCTTGGGCTTTCATCCCTACAGGCCACAAGGTGGCTATTATAATGCAAAGGCAATTCTGATAGGGATCTGACTGTAATTGTTTTAGTGGATTACTGGAAAGACAGATTGCCCAGGTCTGATATCTCTACCTATTAAACAGAGGCCTCACTGACCCACAACTGAAAACTGAGGGCTGAAGCTTCACCCAAACTACCTAGCCTCCTGCCATAGGAGTCTGAGGATAGTGACACCTACCAATCTGTAGAGGTACATGCATTGGGTGCCTAAGGTACATCTGCAGAGCCCACCCACCAAAGTGCTTTAGGAATAGAGCACACCTACCTCAGTGGCACCTGGGGGAACCCTGTCAGCATCCTGCCCCCACTGGAGTGTGACCCCCTGCTGCTATTAGAATCTGGTACACACAACTATCACCACTACTCCTCCACTGAATAGGTGACAGTCTACACCACACACTTGGTGACCGAAAATCAGATTCTACCCAAGAATAGTGAATGGACTCTTAGGCTTATATACCTGGTAACAGCCCAAGCCAGCTGGTAATAGGACATAAGTGATTCAAAGGCTACAACAATCAAGACAGCACAATCTAGTAGCCCATCTACGTATATTGAAAGAAAACAAAACAAGATAAGACTCAGGGAGCAAATATAAAATAAATCATTACAATATCTTATAGATGGCTTGGAGACAGCAGTCAATATCAAATCACATGATTACCTCTACAACTCCCCAAATTAAAGAATCAAAATCTTGCCCAAATGAAGATACAATCCTGGAATTGCCAGATACAGAATATAAAAAACTAATTTACACAATGCTTCAAGACATCACGGGTGACCTCAAAAATGAAATAAGGCAATCTACACAAAAAGCCAAGGAACACACTGATAAAGCAGTTGAAGAACTCAAAAAGATTATTCAAGAACATAGTGAAATCATTAATAAGCTGCAAGAATCCATAGAGAGACAGCATTCAGAAATCCAAAAGACTAACAGTAGAATTACAGAATTAGACAACTCAATAGGAAGTTAGAGGAGCGGAATCGAGCAATTGGAATGCAGAGTGGGGGAGCTGGAGAATAAGGCAATGAACACCAATATAAAGAAAAATCACATAAAAGAATTAAAAAAAAATGAAGGAACCCTAAGAATCATGTGGGACTCTATCAACAAGAATAACTTGCGTGTGATTGGAGTCCCAGAACAGGGAGGGATAACAGAAAATACAGAGGGAATAGTTGAAGATCTGTTGGCAGAAAACTTCCCTGACATCATGAAAAACAAAAGGCTATCTATCCAAGATGCTCATCGAACCCCATTTAAGATTGATCCAAAAAGAAAATCACCAAGACATATTATCATCAAACTTGCCAAAACCAAAGATAAAGGGAAAATTTTCAAAGCAGCCAGGGATAAAAGAAAGGTCTCCTACAAAGGAGAATCAATAAGAATAAGTTCAGACTACTCAGCAGAAACCATACAGTCAAGAAGGCATTGGGATGACATATACAGAGCACTGAAGGAGAAAAACTGCCAGCCAAGGATCATATATCCAGCAAAACTCTCTCTCAAATATGAAGGTGAAATTAAAACATTTACAGATAAACACAAGCTTAGAGAATTTGCAAAAACCAAGTATTAAAGGAAATTGGTCACAAAATCAATAATATCAGATACCAACACAACACAAGGTCACAGAACAGAACATCCTGATATCAACTCAAATAGGGAAATCACAAAAACAAATTAAGATTAATTTTAAAAAGAAAAAAATGCTCAAAACAGGGAATCATTGAAGTCATTATGTAAAAGATCACAATAATCAAGAAGAGGGACTAAATACAGGAGGCAAAGAACTGCCATATGGAGAGGAAAACAAGGCGATATAGGACGATTCAAGTTAGGTTTTTACTTAGAAAAATATGGGTAAATGTTAAGGTAACCACAAAGAGGTATAACAATTCCATAACTCAAAATATAAACCAAGAAAAACATAACGACTCAACCAACATAAATTCAACTACTATGATAACGAGGAACACAGATTTTACAAAGAAAAACGTCTCAGCCCAAAAAGTAAGTGGAAAAGTGAAATTGTCAACAACACACACAAAGAGGCATCAAAATGACTGCAATAAACACATACTTATCTATAATTATGCTGAATGTAAATGGACTAAATGCACCAATGAAGAGACCGAGAGTCTCAGACTGGATAAAGAAACATGATCCATCTATATGCTGCCTACAAGAAACATGCCTTAGACTTAGAGACACAAACAAACTAAAACTCAAAGGATGGAAAAAAATATATCAAGCAAACAACAAGCAAAAAAGAGCAGGAGTAGCAATATTAATTTCTGAAAAAATAGACTTTAAAGTTAAATCTACTACAAAGGATAAAGGACACGACATAATGATTAAAGGGACAATTGACCAGGAAGATAGAACCATATTAAACATTTATGCACCCAATGACAGAGCTGCAAGATACATAAAACAAACTTTAACAGAACTGAAAAGTGAGATAGACACCTCCACAATTATAGTAGGAGATTTCAACACACCACTTTCTGAGAAGGATAGGACTACCCTTCAGTAAGAAGCTCAATAGACACACGGAAGACCTAATTGCTACAATCAACCAACTTGACCTCATAGACTTATACAGAACACTCCATCCAACAGCTGCAAAGTATACTTTCTTTTCTAGTGCACATGGAACACTCTCTAGAATAGATGACATATTAGGTCATAAAACAAACCTTTGCAGAATCCAAAACATCAAAATATTACAAAGCATCTTCTCAGACTACAAGGTCATAAAAGTGGAAATCAATAACAGAAAAATCAGGGAAAAGAAATCAAATACTTGGAAACTGGACAATACTCTGCTCAAAAAAGACTGGCTTACAGAAAACATTAAGGAGGAAACAAAGAAAATCATAGAATGCAACCAGAATGAAAACACTTCCTATCAAAACCTCTGGGATACAGCAAAAGCAGGGCTCAGAGGTCAATTTATATCGATAAATGCACACATACATAAAGAAAAAACAGCCAAAATCAGAGAACTGTCCCTACAACTTGAACAAATAGAAAGTGAGCAACAAAAGAATCCATCACGCACAAGAAGAAAACAAATAATAAAAATTAGAGCTGAACTAAATGAAATAGAGAACAGAAAAACAATTGAAAGAATTAACAAAGCCAAAAGCTGATTCTTTGAAAAAATTAACAAAATTGATAAACCACTGGCCAGACTGACTAAGGAAATACAGGAAAGGACACAAATAATCCAAATAAGAAACGAGATGGGCCACATCACAACACACCCAACTGAAATTAAAAGAATCATATCAGATTATTATGAAAAATTGTACTTTAACAAATTTGCAAACCTAGAAGAAATGGATGAATTCCTAGAAAAACACTACTTACTTAAACTAACACATTCAGAAGTAGAACAACTAAATAGACCCATAATAAAAAAAGAGTTTGAAACGGTAATCAAAAAACTCCCAATAAAAAAAAGCCCTGGCCCGTATGGCTTTACTGCAGAGTTCTACCAAACTTTCAGAGAAGAGTTAACACCACTACTACTAAAGGTATTTCAAAGCATAGAAAATGATGGAATACTACCTAACTCATTCTATGAAGCCACCATATCCCAGATACCAAAACCAAGTAAAGACATCACAAAAAAGGAAAATTACAAACCTATATCCCTAATGAACATAGAGGCAAAAATCCTCAACAAAATTCTAGCCAATGGAATTCACCAACATATTAAAAAAATAATCCACCACGACCAAGTGGGATTTATATCAGGTATGCAAGGCTGGTTTAATATTAGAATAACCATTAATGTAATCCACCATATAAATAAAACAAAAGACAAAAACCACATGATCTTATCAATTCATGCAGAAAAGGCATTTCACAAAGTCCAACACCCATTCGTGATAAAAACTCACAGCAAAACAGGAATTGAAGGAAAATTCCTCAACATAATAAAGGGCATCTACACAAAGTCAACAGCCAACAACACTCTAAATGGAGAGAGCCTGAAAGCATTTCCGTTGAGAACGAGAACCAGACAAGGATGCCCTTTATCACCGCTCTTATTCAACACTGTGCTAGATAGAGGTCCTCCCCAGAGCTATTAGGCTAGACAAAGAAATAAAGGGCATGCGGATTGGCAAGGAGGAAGTAAAATTACCTCTATTTGCAGATGACATGATCTTATACACAGAAAACCCTTAGGAATCCTCCAGAAAACTACTGAAACTAATACAAGAGTTTGGCAGACTCTCAGGTTATAACATAAACATACAAAAATCACTTGGATTCCTCTACATCAACAAAAACAACAACGAAGAGGAAATCACCAAATCAATACCATTCACAGTAGCCCCCAAGAAGATAAAAGACTTAGGAATAAATCTTACCAAAGATGGAAAAGATCTATACAAACTAAACTACAAAGTACTAGTGCAAGAAACAAAAAAGGACCTACGTAAGTGGAAAAACAAACCTTGCTCCTGGATAGGAAGACTTAACATAGTAAAAATGCCTCTTCTACCAAAAGCCATCTATACATACAATGCACTTCCGATCCAAATTCCAATGACATTTTTTAATGTGATGGAGAAACAAATCACCAACTTCATATGGAAGGGAAAGAAGCCTCGGATAAGTAAAGCATTACTGAAAAAGAAGAAGAAAGTGGGAGGCCTCACTCTATCTGATTTTAGAACCTATTATACAGCCACACTAGTCAAAACAGCCTGGTACTGGTACAACAACAGGCACATAGACCAATGGAACAGAATGGAGAACCCAGACATAAATCCAGATATAAATCCATCCACATATGAGCAGCTGATATTTGACAAAGGCCCAGTATCAGTTAATTGGGGAAAAGACAGTCTTTTTAACAAACGGTGCTGGCATAACTGGATATCCATTTGCAAAAAAATGAAACAGGACCCATACCTCACACCATGCACAAAAACTAACTCCAAGTGGATCAAAGACCTAAACATAAAGACTAAAATGATAAAGATCATGGAAGAAAAAATAGGGATAACCTTAGGAGCCCTAATGCAAGGCATAAACAGAATACAAAACATTGCGAAAAATGACGAAGAGAAACCAGATAACTGGGAGCTTCTAAAAATCAAACACCTATGCTCATCTAAAAACTTCACCAAAAGAGTAAAAAGATCACCTACAGATTCGGAAAGAATTTAAAGCTATGACATCTCCGACCAGCGCCTGATCTCTAAAATCTGTCTGATTCTGTTCAAACTCAACCACAAAAAGACAAACAACCCAATCAAAAAGTGGGCAAAGGATATGAACACACACTTCACTAAAGAAGGTATTCAGGCAGCTAACAGATACATGAGAAAAATGCTCTCGATCATTAGCCATTAGAAAAATGCAAATTAAAACTATAATGAGATTCCATCTTACTCCAACAAGTCTGGCATTGATCCAAAAAACACAAAATGATAAATGTTGGAGGGGCTGCAGGGAGATTGGAACTCTTATACAGTGCTGGTGGGAATGTAAATTGGTACAACCACTTTGGAAATCTATCTGGCATTTTCTTAAAAAGTTAGAAATAGAACTACCATACAACCCAGAAATCCCACTCCTAAGAAGAGGAAAATAAGAGCCTTTACACGAACAGATACATGCACACCCATGTTTATTGCAGCTCCGTTTACAACAGCAAAAAGCTGGAAGCAACCAAGGTGTCCATCAACAGATGAATGGTAAAATAAATTATGGTATATTCACACAATGGAATACTACGCATCGATAAAGAACAGTGACGAATCTGTGAAACATTTCATAACATGGAGGAATCTGGAAGGCATTATGCTGAGTGAAATTAGTCAGATGCAAAAGGACAAATATTGTATAAGACCACTATTCTAAGATCTTGAGAAACAGTATAAACTGAGAAGAACACATTCTTTCCTGGTTACAAGAGGGGGGAGGGAGGGAGTGTGGGACAGGGTTATTTACTGATTAGTTAGTAGATAAGAACTACTTTAGGTGAACGGAAGGACAATACTCAATACAGGGAAGGTCAGTTCAACTGGACTGGACCAAAAGCAAAGAAGTTTCTGGGATAAACTGAATGCTTCGAAGGTCAGTGGAGCAAAGGCGGGGGTTTGCGGACTATGGCTTAAAGGGACTTCTAAGTCAATTGGCAAAATAAATTCTATTATGAAAACATTCTGCATCCCACTTTGAAGTGTGGCGTCTGGGGTCTTAAACGCTAACAAGCGGTCATCTAAGATGCATCAATTGGTGTCAACCCACGTGGATCAAAGGAGAACGAAAAACACCAAGGTCACACGATAACTATGAGCCCAAGAGACAGAAAAGGCCACATGAACTAGAGACTTAGATCATCCTGAGACCAGAAGAAATGGATGGTGCCTGGCCAACCAATGACTGCCCTGACAGGGAGCACAACAGAGAACCCATGTGGGAGCAGGAGAACAGTGGGATGCAGACCCCAAATTCTCATAAAAAGACCAGACTTAATGGTCTGACTGAGACTAGAAGAATCTCGGCAGTCATGGTCCCCAAACCTTCTATTGGCCCAGGGCAGGAACCATTCCCGAAGACAACTCATCAGACATGGAAGGGACTGGACAATGGATTGGAGAGAGATGCTGATGAAGAGTGAGCTACTTGTATCAGTTGGAAACTTGAGACTGTGTTGGCATCTCCTGTCTGGAGGGGAGATGGGAGGGTAGAGAGGGTTAGAAACTGGCAAAAAAGTCAAGAAAGGCAAGACTGGAGGGAGGGAGCGGGCTGACTCATTAGGGGGAGAGTAAATGGGAGTATGTAGTAAGGTGTATATAGGTTTATGTGTGACAGACTGACTCGATTTCTAAACTTTCACTTAAAGCACAATAAAAATTATTAAAAAAAAAAAAAAACTTAACACCTAGTACTATAAATGCAGGGCAGACAGAAGATGAAAAAACAAGGCTACCTGTCTAAGACGGCTTCTCCACGTATTAGATCCAAGATTTGTCCACGTTTGTCATAAACTTTGCAAGTGTGTCTGTCTAAGACGGCTTCTCCACGTATTAGATCCAAGATTTGTCCACGTTTGTCATAAACTTTGCAAGTGTGTCTAACACTACAGAGACCAAAAACACAGCAAGGGTGAATGCTAGCCTTCCAGGATGGTTCACATCTAATTCCTGCACTGCCCGTCTTACAGTCAAGTTGGTGCTTTCCATCAAAATAACGTAGATCACTCAGGTCTAGGTTAGGATTACAGCCTTTTTCACCTTTTCAACACACAGTTCTGAAGAGTAATAAAAGAACACATGGATCATAGTAAAGCATTTATGAAAAGCCTATGTGAAGACAACGTTTTTCCATATTCCAAAAGAGAGGAGACAGAAACCTAAAGGCTCTAGAACAAAGAGACTTTTCCAAAAAGTTTTTGGTCTGCATTAATCACCGGCAACAACTCTTCTGGATCAGCAGTCATTTGAAAAGACACTTTGATTTGGGGGGTTACTTCTCTGTGTCCTCTGGTCCAATTATACAAGAGTCACCTTCACATTAGGAGATCGCCCCACCAAGTGCACTTTCCTGACTGCTCTCAACAGCCTTCTTCCTGCCTCCTCCACCCTCCCCTTTCTTTCCTCTCCAAAAGAAAGCCTTCATCCAGAATACACTGTCACAATAAACTAGGACAGGATGCCTTCAAATAAACTCCGATGCCACTACTCTTCACCATTTCCCACACCACTAAGCCTTCACCCTTCTCCAAATTCCCACTGCCCCTCACTTACTGCCATCACAAAGATTAAGAGTGATCTTTGGGTCTTGGAAATGTGGGGAGATAGGTATTGTTTCTGAGCACTTACACAACCCCCTAGTTGCCACGCAGTTCTATGCACATTACTTCCTTACACTGTGTCTACAGGTAGTGAAACTGAGGCACGATGAGGTTAAATCATTAAAATACAATCCCAGAGAAACTCAGAGTAAGATTAAATTCCTGTATCTCCCACTGGAGTCACTCTCACCTGGGGCTCTTTGGGTGCCCCTCCCCCCTCATGCAGACATCTGCCATGTCTGGAGACATTTTTGATTGTCACAATTCGGGAGGGGGGCAGTGCTACTGGCACCCAGTGAGCAGAGGCCAGTGATGCTGCTAAACATCCTACAACAACTCCCCCTTCCCCCCGCCCCCGCAACAAACAAGAACTGTCTGGATCAAAATGTCAACTGCATTGACCTAATCTCTAGGACTACGTTCTTTGGCCCCTAATTGATAGTTAAAGAATGGCTTACTCTACAATTTTATCATTGTACAGCATTTACACATGCCCCCCTTTTTTAGTCAAGTGCTATTTCTGACACGTTATACTTAAAAAAAAAAAAAAAACACTTTTTAGTTACTCTAAAAAAAAAAATTTTTTTTTTTTTTAAAACAGACGATATAGGGAGCCATAGAGGAACATGAGTAGAGCTCACAAAGCCCAACTCTCTTCCTTTATTGAGAAAACCTGGCAAAGACCAGCTCCTTTCCTTAGCAACCTCAATCCCCTGAGCTGTGGTCTGCCTGTGCCTGGCTGCTCACCTGGATTCTTCAGTTGCTGACATGCTCTTGCAGCTGCCTTTTCTCTGCTTTGCTCATCCCCACACACATGTTTCACTCCACAGCAGTAATGATGTACATTGATGGGAATCTCCAGAGATCTACAGCCCCTACTTGTCTGTTTCGCTCAGTAAATTACATTCATTACCGAGCCATGTGAGGCACCTAAGGACATCAACTTTTCTTGCTGCCCTCTGTCTGAGGCTGGGCAATGGGACATTACCTAGAAAGGGCTCCAAATTACTATCCTAAGCTGAAAACAACACTCCAACCAGTTTTTAAGCTGAATACAATTTTTCTTTTTTAATTTTTCACTCCCTGTCCCTCTTTCCTAACCATCCTTGGCTCTGCCTAGATTTCTATTAGTTGTAATTTTCTCTTCAAGGAGTCTGCTTTGAGTTCAAGCTGGAGAAGCTGGAGAGCTCAACAAGATGTGGTATCTTTTCTACTCCTTCTTCCAAGGCTTCCGCTTGGACTCTCAGAAGGGTACACCAAACAGTGACTTTGTCCTTCTGGCCTCAAACATCTTCAGCACAAATGAGAGCTCAAAGCCAGCCTTGGTCATAATGTTCCCAATGCCAATGCCTGATTCACTGTTGTTAGGTGCCATCAGATTCCCAGGTCTTTCTTCCAGCCGCTGGGTGGGTTTGAACTGCCAACCTTATGGTTAGCAGCCAAGTGCTTAACCTTTGCGCCACCAGGGCTCCTTGCCTGATTCACTAGGAACTGTAAATAGATGAGTAAATGGACATGTGACTGCCAGTGATGAAGGATAAAGTGGAACTGGCAGAACCACGTGCTTTGCTAATGCTATTATCCACCAAACCTGGAATCCTCAACTCTTTCGCAAGCTGTTTCCTTTCTAGAAAAAGTAATTAACAAAAGAACAGCTAAGGAAAGTGATCCACGGAGAAGGAGGATGGTGGTTGAGGGAATGTGAGTTGGCAGAGCTAACAACCTGATATGGTACATGAAAAAGGGCAATCAGACCTGGTTCCATTCTCGACAACACACCTCAGGAAGGCCCAACAACCCTTCCCTGGTTCTAGGAAAATCATGTCTCATGTCAATAAATCCCTAATGATGCCTGAGATATTTCCACCCACATAATGAATTCCATCCTATCACCCAAAACCTAATGGTTTTCTCTTCACAATTATTCACTGGCATGGTGTCTATGAGTTGAATCAACAGAGGCTTTGGGAACCTTTCACAGGCAGGGTATCCCATTGCACTAACTCCAAGAGGCTGGAGAGACAAGAGTCCCTATGACCTGGCAAAGTCAGAGTAACAGTGGCAGCCACTGCCTTTGCCTTACCCTGAAGTAGACAGTGTGACAGCCTTCAAACACATCTTCACAATCCATCAGCTCTGCTGCTTTTCACCACTCACTCACTTCTGCATGCTGGACCACGATCAATCAATCACCAACTGCCAGAGACAAAAAAAGGAATGAATGCATTAGGCCAACAGACCCACGACTTCAATTACTAAGTCACTGCTCGAGTGTATTTGTTAAAGTTGGCTAAGTGCTTAAGAAATAGACCCAAACACAGATAATGGCTCAAGCTCAAAATAAAAGTTTACTTCTAGCTCCTGTACACATACTGGACAGGTGAAAGATCTGTCACTGAGGTGGGCCTCCTCAATGCAGTGATCCAGGGACCCAGGCTGACAAGTCTTGCCACCTCTGAAACAATTTCTAAGGTTGCTCTGGGGTGAGGCGCGGCCAAGATGGTGGAATAGTCAGATGCTTCCAGGATCCCTCTTACAACAAAGACCTAAAAAAAAACAAGTGAAACGGTTATATATATGACAAGGGAGGATCCCTGAACACCAAAGGCAAAGTTCAGAAGTCAGACTGAGTGGCAGGGGGACGGAGACATGGGTCAGAAGCTGCAAGGAGTTGCTAGACCTGACTCGGCAGGAACCAGTGCCCCTCAGGCACAATCCCCCAGAGCAACTGCAGCAGGGCTGGTGGTGGCATTCAGGACGTGGTTTCCTCAGGGAGAGACAGCCAGCCGCACAGTCTACTCACACCTCCCAAACCACAGAAGAACAGCTCTCTCGGCAAAAGCTAAGTACTTGCGTTTATTTTACCGTGCCCCCAAGCCCCCAAGCCAGCTTCAGTGGCCATTAATTTCCCTGGGCCTGAGATAGGTCCTGATGCACATCCTGAGCCATTCTCCCGGCCTTGGGGGAAAAGATAATCTGCCAGCTCCACTAACCTGGGGAGCTCAGGACAGAAGCGGCTCCTGTCCAGGCACAAATGGTCCGTGAACTTTGAATACCTTTAACCCCTGCATGGAGCTGTGTGGGCCCATTTCAGATTAGGCCCTTGTTGGTAGACCGCAACGGTGCATCTGCTTGAGATCTGACTTTAACAGCCTCAGCTGTGTGGTGGAGAGGTGGGTTTTTGATGTTTGACAACTCTTTGCCTCTTAAACAGGGTCTTCACCTACCTACATCAGGGGCCTGAGGACTGGTGGCTCCACCCATGTCACCTAGCCACCCACGACAGGGGTCCAAGGGTAAGTCATTCCTACCAGTCCTTACAACCAAAAGCATTGGGTGCCCGTGGTCCAGCTGCAGAACCCACCGAACTCTGCGTTCTAGGGAACAGGGACACAATTTCCTCACAGACACTCAGGGGGACGGCTGGCAGCCCCCTACCTTGTTCAGAGCGTGACCCCCTTCTGCAACCAGATACCTGTGCCTACACCAATCTCCCCTTCCCCTCAAAGACCAAGGTTGTTCTGGGGACTTCACTCCTTTCAAGCCAGCTAGGAGTGGAAAACACAATGGAGGAGCTGCATGGGAGTTATCTTGTTAAGTTTGTCTCTCTTCCCTAGAAATGGATCTCAGTACCTCCCACTTCCACTCACATTATGCGGGCTAGAGCTATCCACACGGACTGCTCCGCAGCCAGGAATCTCTGTTGTACAAGGCTGACTCCAGCCCAACCAGGAACACAGCATTACGTTTGTTGTTGTTGTTGTTAGGTGCCGTCAATTCTGACTCAGAGAGACCCTGTGTACAACAGAATGAAACACTGCCTGGTTCTGTGCCATCCTCACAATCATTGCTGTGTTTGAGCCCACTGTTTCAGTCACTGTGTCAATCCATCTCATTGAGGGCTTTCCTCTTTTTTGGTGACCTTCTATTTTCCCAAGCATGATGTTCTTCAGGGGCTCGACCCTCCTGATCATAAGTCCAAAGCATGCGAGATGAAGTTTTGCTATCCTCACTTCTAATGATCATTCTGGCTGCATTAGGTTTAGAGCAAGAAATTTGGGATAAGACACAAGCACAGTAACCTTGCCTTAGTTACTTAACAACTCTGAGTCTTGATTTCCCCATCTGTAAAATACCCTGCCTTCCTCTGAGGGTCATTGCTGTTATTGTTGTTAGGTACTGTTTGCAACCCTGCTTTCAATTCTTTGAGCCATATGCTTAGGATTCGAACTGCTGGCTCATATGATAGCTCTACATTGAACTTTTTTGAGGAACCACCAAACTGTTTTCCACAGCGACTATGGCATTTTGCATTCCCACCAGTAATGAATGAGGTTCCAATTTCTCCACATCCTTGCAAACACCTGTATTTTCCTTTTTTTTTTTTTTTTGTTATAGCCATTCTACTGGGGGTGAGGTGGTATGTCTTTGTGGTTTTGATTTGCATCTCCCTAAATTTTTTTTTTTTTAATGACTAACAATGTTGAGCTAGCACCAACAGAATTTTAGGATTCGTCATCGGTAGTAAAAACAAGCTCATCAGTTCATTTGAAGAGAGACAGAAATAAACCTCCAATAAGCTGAACATAGAATACGAACTGAAAGAGGAAGCAGGTGACTGGCGTACTGGCATCAAAGGCAGTGTACTCTACCTGGGTCAGGGTCAAAGCTGAGGTCCTCATTATACACTGTAACCTCCCCTTCACTGGAAACAGCACCCATCTCCCTCAAACATCATGTCTACAAAATTCACCTCAAAGAACAGCCATCTAGTTATTTCAGAAAAGAGAATGGATGAATGAACCCTGGCTCGTGAGGTCAAAAAAACCAATGTTCAAGTTTTGGGTTGTGAATACAATCTCAAAGGGACAGAATTTAAGAAAATCTATACTTATTAGAAACTTCCAAGTTCTAGAAAAACCTGATTTCAGAATAAGTTTGACCTGCCTTCTGTGCCAGCCCTGAAGTATACTGACTAATTAACCAACATTATTTTTACTAGTACTCTCACGCCTACCTTCAAGGTTTATAATTACTGGATATTGATCAGGTTTAAAAGTCACATGTATGTTTGCAGAATCCCACCCATGTGTGTAGGCTAGGTTTACATGCAACGAATTAGAAACTATGAAGTTATGGGGAATTTTAATTGAATCATGATTTCAACTTCAGGTTCAATTACCCAATTTATGCAACCCAAAATTCAAAACCTGTATTATGATGCTTAATTGTTAGGTTACATCCCACCTTCTCCCCCACTACACATGCAAAAACACACACACACACACACCCCTAGCAAAGTAACCGCAACCATCCCTCAGTCTCCACAAAACCCATTATTTCAACCTTACGTAAACAATTTGGCTTTCACAACTATTTTCTTTGAGCTTCTCTTTCACTGAGATCTCACAAAGCCTCTCAAGATCCTGTAGACTAGAGGCTACACACTGCTAGTTTGCCAGCTCCATTATTTCACCTCCTCCAGGAACTCCCAGAGACAGCAGTGCCACCTGCTGGTAGGGAAGGCACAATCTGCTTTCTGGAAGCCTATGGGTGACAGGAATGGCAGCCTAGATTTCTGTCCTTGGGAGCCTTTCTTTTCTAGAGCACATCATAAGCATAAGCTACCATCTGAGATGTGTAACCTCCACAGGAGCCTCCACTGTGACTTGCAGGTCGTCTGGAAGCCATGTAAAGCAAAGCCAGGCTGGCCAACAATGAGGCACTTCTGCCTGGAAATGCCTCCTCAATCTTGCAAATGCAAGAGCCTCACTGAATTCAACATTTCCTGGCTCTCCTTTTCCCCCACTGCTTCAGTATCAGATAACAGCACTCCCAGCCCCCACCTGTAGCTATGCTATCTAGCTCTACCTTACATCCTAAGGAAGGTGCTCAGACCCCTCCCAATGTGAAGGCTCTTACAGGTACACAATGTGACACAGATCCTTCTCAAGGGATACTACTGCTTAGGCATGCAAGTCAGACTCTAATTTTTCATTCACTCTCCATCCTCCCCATGCCTAACCCAAGGGACAGAAAGGACAGGAAGGAAATGATTTTGTTATTGTTTTGAAAGTAACACTAGTGAGCTTTCATTGATTCAGAGAGTAAACTCTTGTGCTATAGGTCACTAATACATGCTGCGTCCCTCAAGATGCACTCAGCCTGCCAATCTTCCTGGTTTCCCTTGCTTAACCTGATCAGTGTTTTTCAACCTTTTCACAGCCCCTTCCACAGGTGAACGTAAGAACTGCACGCCCTTTGTGTAGTTTTCACAGGCAGTCCCCAGTTACAAAGGTCCCACTAACATGCAACCTGTAGTTACAAACCAATCCCCATAAAGCCTATTTATATTAAAAATTTGAGGTATATACAATGGCTCGTAATAATAAACAGGTGCTACTTTGCAAAGAGCATTAAAACACTCTTATTATCACCATATTATCATGTTAAAAATATTCGAGTGTATCTGGAAATGATTCTATAATGCTTTTTATGTCTACAAAAGGAAAACTACGTGCTAAGACAAACATCTGGTTAACTAACATTAGATACAAACTGTACCTAACTGTTCCGGCTTATGTACAAATTCAACTTAAAGACAGATTTAGGAACGGAGCTCCTTCTTAATCCGGGGACTCCCTGCATGACAAAAATGACAGTTTTTTTTTTTTAGATCTAAAAGCATATACTTTTTCAAGTTATACCACCTCTCTCAAACTTCAGAATTCCTTCCCTCACCATCACCAACTTAAAAATTTTAGACAAAATTTTAAGTTATTACCAATAATTTGCTTTGTGTTCCAAACTATTAGCCGACAACCTATATTTCACTTTACTAGGGACAGTTGTTCCCAGCAAGCTTGAGCTTCGCAGCAACTTCTTTTACTTCCATTCACCTCAGAGTTCTCATCTCTCTAACAGATCCAAGTGCTCCCTCTTCAATTTTTTTTTTTAACTTGCCAAGCTAATTGATTGCCTATCAAGTATAGACATTTTGCCAGTATGCAAGGGTGGATTAGCCAGGAAGCAAGGTGTACAACAGGGTTAATTGTGTTTACTCACGAATCAGTAGTGAACAATTTCACGGGGGTTTCATCACACCTTTGATGTGGTGAAAAACAGGGAAAATTTTGACTACAGATTAGTAGGTAGGCACAAGTAAACCCGTGTGTACCTTGCTTATTGGATAAACCATCTCTGGAGTATGACTTACATGTTTGAAAATCACAGTGTTTCCTAAAGAAACAAATTTGTAGGGAGAAGAGGAATAAAACGGCTTTGAAAAGGTATCAGGGTGTCTCCAAGGAATCAGGTAAATATAAATCTTTGTCAATCTCATGCCAGAATAAATTCTAAGTGAATTACATTCAAACGCCAGAATACAGTAAAATTAACACTAGTTAACCACTGGAAAACTGAAGGGACTTTTTATGTTTCACTATAAGGATGTACACTATGCCCTTCCTATTGCAGGTCTGCGGAAATGGAGGAGAGAGGTAGGGGATACCCTGCAGTTTTAATCTGCTCTTAAACTCCTGCAGGCACCTCCCCTTTTCAAAGCGTGGTTTACAGGAGATATTCCCTCCCCACACATCCCTCTTCTGCCAGCCAAATGGTCTTCTTCAAACACACACTTTTCAAAGAACTGAGGAAGTCTGAAGAGGCTTAATTTAGACCTTGCCTTCACCCTACAGCCCAGTAACATGCAGAAAATAACTAATTTCCCTCTTGAACAGCCCCAGAAAAGCCTCAGTTCACAGCGACCCCCCACCCCACACACACACACACACACACACAAAATCCTGTCTTCTTGAACAAGAATCTCAGTGTGCTGATCTGGTCCGCAGTTCACTGCAGGCATTTCCTTCCTCACAATTTACCAGTCACCAGTTAAGTGTCTCATTTAGATCTGCTCCGCCAGCGCCCAGCTGCTTAGAACATTTTTACCTTTGTAACGAATCTCTGGGTCCCTTCAGCCCACTCAGAGCGCCCACCTGCGGGGAACCTGGGCCCTTCAGCCCACTCAGAGCGCCCAACTGCGGTGAACATGGGCCCTTCAGCCCACTCAGAGCGCCCAACTGAGGGGAACCTGGGCCCTGCAGCCCACTCAGAGCGCCCAACTGCGGGGCCCTGGGCCCTTCAGCCCACTCACAGCGCCCAACTGCGGGGAACCGGGGCCCTTCAGCCCACTCAGAGCACCCAGCTGCGGGGAACGTGGGCCCTTCAGCACACTCAGAGCGCCCAACTGCGGGGAACCGGGGCCCTTCAGCCAACTCAGAGCACCCAGCTGCGGGGAACGTGGGCCCTTCAGCCCACTCAGAGCGCCCAACTGCGGGGAACCTGGGCCCTGCAGCCCACTCAGAGCGCCCAACTGCGGGGAACCTGGGCCGAGGGCTCGCCTGAAGGTCGAGCGGCCAGAGAAGCTTCTCCGGGCGGCACTCTCCGGGTCACGCCGCCCCCACCCCGCCCGCACCAGGGAAGAGGGTCTGCGTCCACCTCAGAATAGGGGATCTCGGGGTGGTGGAGGGGCGTGTGAACCCCCGCCCGCCCCGCCAGGCCCATCCCGCTCACCCCGCCCCGCCCCGCCCATCCCGCTCGCCCCGACCCGGCCAACGTGCGATGCGACTGGCAGCCCCGCGGCCTCGCTCACCTCGGAAGAAACGCTCCGGCTTCCTCCGACGGCTCTGGGGAAGAAAAAAAAAAAAAAACCTGCCGCTCCCGCAGGCGCACTAGGCTCTCGCGCCTTCGCCCCTCCGGTCCAGGCGCGAGACCCTCCGACCAGGCTCTGGCCCGCCCCGGCCCTGTCGGTCAGCTGCCGCGAGAGCCAATCCGCTCGCACGGGAGGCCCAGCGGCAGTCACGTGGCCACAGCAGCCAATCACAAAATAGCCCTCGGCCGCCTGCTCCCAAGTCCCTGGGGGCTCAGCTGCTACAGTACAGAGAGGGTGTGAGACGTGCGCAAAAGGATGAGGATCCGTGTTCCGGGACTGATTGATTGATCATTTGCTACATCTTTTAGTTTCTAAAATCCTAATAATAGTCATCACCTGGGTACCTTGTTAAAATGCGGATTCCGATGCAGTAAGTTTGGGGTAGGGACCTGAGAGTCCACCTTTCTAACTAGCTCCCAGGTCGTGGTGATGATGCGCCTGGTCCAAGGACCACCCTCGAGGAGCAACATTTTAAGGAAATCTGTCAGAAAGCGTCGGTTTTACACCTGCCCCATGTTATTTTCAAGTTTTGAAACCTCTTCCTCCAGTGATGCAGAGCATTCCAGTGACTGACTAAGCAGGGGGTGTCCTGGTGACGCTCATGGTTTGGGCACCTGCTGAGGGAAAAAACCCGCTAACCAAACCAACTGCTGTGGTGTCGATTTGGACTCATAGGACCCTACAGGACAGAGTAGAACTGTCCCATAGGGTTTCCAAGGTTGTAAATCTTGAGGGAAGCAGACTGCTTTGTCCCAGGAGCAGCTGGTGGATTGGAACCCCTGACCTTTCACCGCTGTGCTCTGTTTAATTCCCACACCACCCACCCTTAGACTAAGGGACAACAACCTATGCCAACTTGGGGTTGGGGTATGGAAAGTAGAAATGGAGACTGTATGATCCTTGGAAATAACAGGACTGTGTTCTGAAATATTGGGCATGTGTTTCTGAGTGGCACCTGGGCCAGACTCTGGCATAAAGTCCCCCCTACTTTATGTAATTTACAGTCTGTCATACAACTACAAGGGCAAGTTCAGGAAGGGCACTTGGAGTATAGGAAAAACATGCAGGGACCTGATGCTTGCAGTGTAAGCTAGAGTGGTTGTACACTAACCTGCCTTAAAACCCACTGCCGTCGAGTCGATTCCGATTCATAGCGACCCTATAGGACAGGGTAGGACTGCCCTATGGAGTTTCCAAGGAGCACCTGGTGGATTCGAACTGCTGGCCTTTTGGTTAGCAGCCGTAGCAAACCTGCCTTAGAAGTCATAAAAATTTTCCCAGATGCTCTTCTGTAATTCCAGAGTCAGGACGTCAAGAAGCCCATTGCCTCTAACATCTCTCAAACTTGACCTGAACTTAGTGTACAGACTAGCCATCTAGAAGCTTTGTGGTTCAGCATAGCCAAGCTCTTATTACCCAGTGTTGTACTGATGTGGCTCAAGAGTCTAAGTGCTAAATTCTCTAAAGCCTTCAGACCAGGTGGTGTGATATTCCACCACATTGCTTCAAGCAGTTCTCTCTCACTATTCATCAAGGGGACTAAACTGCCACTTACAGAGAACTTCATCCTTGTCAGTGTGTCTTAGTGCTAGAAGTGAAGCCCAGTGAGTAACCTTGGACATTGTTCATCACATTGCTCAGTATCAGGGCACGCATACCACAAAATTCAGAGTTTCTGGGAGCACATTAAATCAAGTATAGCACCGGTTCTGGTTATAGCAGGAATAAACAGATGTCCAAGCAAGAAAAACACATTTGAAGTCTCAAAGAAAATCTTCTTTGCTGTCTTCTAATTCCGCTATGAGTCGGAATCAACTTGATGGCAATGAGTTTGGTTTGGGTTGGTTTTAGCATTAAACTGGAGGAGTCCTGGTGGCTCAGTGGTAAAGTGGTCAGCTGTTAACCAAAAGGTTAGTGGTTTATATCCACCAGCCGTTTCATGGGAGAAAGATGTGGTGACCTGCTTCTGTGAAGGTTACAACCTTGGGAACCCTATGGGGCAGTTCTACTCTGTCGTATAGGATCGCTATGAGTCACAATCAACTCAATGGCAATGGGTTTGATTTGGGGTTTATCATTACATCAGTGGTTCTCAAGCGTGGCTGTACAGTAAAGGTTTTTAAGGGTATAGATTTTGGGCCCCTGTGCCCAGAGATTCTGATTGGGGTGAGGCGTGGAACCTGTGTAGCTATAGGTTTAAAAAGCTCTGCAGGTGATTTGCTATCCAGCATGTGTGAGAACACCTGCATAAGTTCCTACATCAATGGAGTCATTCTTTCACAAGGAAAAGTCAGCTCTGCAACACAGAACACTAATGACATTAAGACTGTGAAAACAGGGCATTTTGCACACAATATGTGAGAATAGATAAGAAAGGCCAAAAATAACTCATAGGAAATAAATACACCAAGGACAATTCAGCGGTACAAATTGAAAAGCCAGGTCCATAACTCAGTTTCATTCCAGTTGATTAGCTAAATATTTCAAAAAGAACCTGTTATCTTTGTTAACCATGCCAAGCTGACCAGCTCTCTAGTGATATCTTCACTTCTTCTATGCCCCTCTTACCAAAAGCAAATTCCTGGTTGAATATCAGTAACAGTTATTCTCTGAGGCTTTTCCCAAAGTGTGTAACAGAGTCACCAGGGATACTTGTTAAAATGCAGATTCCCAGGACCCACCCCAGAGCCTCTTGTTACCTCTCTCATGTAACGATCCTGAAGTCAGTATTGGTTAAATGGGAGTCCAAACTGGACCTCCTGATAGAAAGCATCCACACATAGGCAAGCCCTCAAGTAAAAGACCTATGCTATTAGTTTGCCATGCTGGCTAAATAAAGGAGGGCCATTCCATTTTATAAAACTCCAGGAGATTCTCAGTTCTCTTTACTGGGATTGTATGAAGTTCTGTCATTATTATTATTATTATTTTTAATCAGGCATCGGGATGCTGTTGTTGCACAGAGTTTTTCTACGGAATGATGTGTAATGCAGTGGAGCTTGACTCGGTATTTAACTCAATTAGTGAGGTCCCCTCAGAACGCTCTGCTAACAACAGCCATCTTTTTCTAAAGTGACTTTATTTGTGACACCAAAAATAAGGAAGCCCAATGCGTGAGCCTTCAAACTAGCTTCTTTCTAGCTCTGACGCTTTAAAAAATATATTTCACAGCATCCAAATGGGGGAAGAATGTTTTTTGCCTTGTAAACTTGTAGCTCTATCTACTGGGTAAAATAAGGACAGGTTTCACTGATATTTAACTAGCATGAATACTGTGAACTTTTAACTAGGAAAAAAAATTTGTTTTTCTCTTTATCAGTGTCAACATTATAAAGAGAGGGAACAGGAAGCAAAGAGATGCTTACCTGAGGATATGAATTTGTAAAAAGACATCCAGGCCCTCATTCATTTTCTGTTTTTCGGTCTACTTGCCTCACATACATGACTTGACTATTCTAGCTCAGGAAATGGCTATGTTAGGATGTGATATAAATCCCGAGTGATCACAAGCACTTTTCTTCCCCCCCAGAAATTGCTGAACAAGAGATTGGGGTATATTTGAAAAGAAAAGAAAGAGGTAAGATATAAACACCCCACCAATTTGCCAAGTCCCCAGAAATCCACCCATTGGTCTGTTGTGAGCAAAACCTCTGTAGACTCCTTTCTAATTGCTAATTACACTTTTATCTCTCTAGCAATAAACAGCTTCTCTAAATGCAATTGATTTCATTCACAAAGACTCACAGGTTATCCCAAAATTTACCCTCTGTAACATTTTATACCTATGTGTCTGTCTTTTGGAAATGCTGGTGGCATAGAGGTTAAGTGCTATGACCGCTGACCAAAAGGTCTGCAGTTCAAATCCACCAGGAGCTCCTTGGAAACTCTATAGGGCACTTCTGCTCTATCCTGTAGGGTTTCTATGAGTCAGAATCAACTTGACACCAAAGAGTTTTAGTTGTGTTTTAATAACTGTTGCTTTTTTTTTCTTTTTTTTTGTCATCCAGTGTAATCCTGTACAGATTTAGATTTAACCTAACACACAAGGCACAGCTTAGATAAAATGATTTTCTTCATGGTCTCTATAGGTTGTTACTTTTTAAAAAAATATTTCAGACTTAAGGAATGTGTAGGTAATATACAATATAGCCTTCTATAGCCCCCCCTTCAACTCATGAAAGAAAACGTTATAAATACAGTCAAAACTCCTTGAACCACTCCCAAGAAGTTTATTTTTTAGAAGGAGAGTTCACAATAAGCAAGCTTAGCCACAAAGGAAAGAGAATGGCTTATGTAAGGAAACATCATGTTGTATACATGTAATAAACAAAATATAAATGGACAAAGTTCTTACTGAACAAAATGTTTGGAAATTCCAAACTGGTATAAGAGCATGATAACAGAGCTGGAGTTTCCATGTGGTCCAACCAACCCTTGTGTTTTACAGTTACAGATTTGGAGCTGGAAAGCAGGTCACCTTTGGAGGGCAGCACAGGTAATTAGGAGCAGACATAAGGTGAGGGATCAGATCTCATTCATTCAACAAACACACTCCATGAGCCCTGTCTTTCAGCTCATTTTGGAAGAGAAGTAAGCCATCACAATTCAAGATTAAAAAGTGTTGTATTGCAAGTGAGGCACACAGCATGGCAAGAAAGCAAATAGGACCACCACTTCTGATTGATGGAATCAGGGAAGAATTTTTACAAGAAGTAATGCCTTAACTGAATTCCAAAGAACTAGTAAGAGTTTGCCAGCCAAGGGTATTCCAGGCCTGAGGAACAGGCCATATAAAAAGCACGAAACCATGGAACACTGCGGAAGAGAAAATAGTTTAAATAGGTATGAGAGGGGAAGAGGGTGAAATGATGATTAAAAGGTGGTGGTGTTTTGGTTAGGTGCTATCAAGTCAATTATGACTCATAGTGACCCTAGGTACAACAGAAAGAACATTGCTCAGTCCTGTGTCACCCTCACAATGGTTGTTATGCTTGAGCCCACTGTTGCAGCCACTGTGTCAATCCATCTCATTGAGGGGCTTCCTCTTTCTCCCTGATATTCTACTTTACCAAGCATCATGTCCTCCAGGGACTGGTCCCTCCTGATAACATGTCCAAAATAAGCGAGACAAAGTCTCGCCATCCTTGCTTCTACGGAGCGTTCTGGCTGTATTTCTTCCAAGGCAGATTTATTCCTTCTTCTGGCAGCCTGTATTCCTCGCCAACACCATAATTCAAAGGCATCAATTCTCCTTCGGTCTTTCTTATTCATTGTCCAGCTTTCACATATGAAGCGATTGGAAACACCATGGCTTGGGTCAGGCATACCCTAGTCCTTAAGGACTTTAAAGTGACATCTTTGCTTTTTAACACTTTAAAGAGATCTCTTGCAGCAGATTTTCCCAGTGCAATGCATCTTTTGATTTTTTGACTGCTGCTTCGGTAGACGTTGATTCTGGATCCAAGTAAAATGAAATCCTTGACAACTTCAGTCTTCTCTTCCTTTATCGTGATGTTGCTTATTGGTCCACTTGTGAGGATTTTTGTTTTCTTCCTGTTGAGGTATAAATCATACTAAAGGCTGTGGTCTTCATCAGTAAGTGCTTCAAGTCCTCTCACTTTCAGCAAGCAACGTTGTGTCATCTGTATATGACAGGATGTTAATGAGTCTTCCTCCAGTACTGATTCCCTGTTCTTCTTCGTATAGTCCAGCTTCTCAGATTATTTACTTAGCATACAGATTAAATAAATATGGTGAAAGGATACAACCCTGACACACACCTTTCTTGATTTTTAATCATGCAGTATCCACTTGTACTGTTCTAAAGACTGCCTCTTGCTTTATGTACAGGTTTCTCATGAGCACGATTAAGTGTTCTGGAATGCCCACTCTTGCCAATGTTATCCATAAATTGTTGTGATCCACACAGTCTAATGCCTTTGCATAGTCAATAAAATACAGGTAAATGTTGTTCTAGTATTTTCTGCTTTCAGCCAAGATCCATCTGACATCATTCCACATCCCCTTCTGAATCCAGTTTGAATTTCTGGCAGCTCCCTGGCAATGTAGAGCTGCAACCATTTTTGAGGTATCTTCACGAAAATTTTACTTATTACACTATTGATGATATTGTTCAATAATTTCTGCATTCTCTTGGATCACCTTTCTTTGGAATGGGCATGAATATGGATCTCTTCCAGTCGGTTGGCCAGGTAGCTGTTGCCAAATTTCTTGGTAGAAATGAGTGGGTGCTTCCAGCATTGTATCTGCTTGTTGAAACATTTCTGTTGATTTCCCCACAACTCCTGGAGCCTTGTTTTTCACCAATGCCTTCAGTGCAGCTTGGACATCTTCCTTCTCATATGCTACCTCCTGAAATGGTTGAATTTTGACAGTTATTTTTGGCACAGCGACTCTGTGTATTCCTTCCATCATCTTTCGATGCTACCTGCTTGTTGTTTTTTACTTGTAGAATGTTTCAATATTGCACCTTGAGGCTTCAATTTTTTCTTCAATTCTTTCACCTTGAGAAGTGCCGAGCTTATTCTTCCCTTTTGGTTTTCTAACTCCAGGTCTTGCACATTTCATTATAAACTTTATGTCTCCTTGGATGCCATTTGAAATCTTCTGTTTAGCTCTTTTACTCATCATTTCTTCCATTTGCTTTAGCTACACGATGTTCATGAGTAAGTTTCAGAGTCTCTTCTGACATCCATTTTGGTCTTTTTTTTTTTTTTGTCTTTTTAAGGACCTTTTGCTGTCTTCATGTATGATGTGCTTTATGCTTGATCCTACAACTTATCTGCTCTTCATTCATTAGTGTTCAGTGCATCAAATCTGTTCTGGAGATGGTCTCTAAATTCAGTTTGGATATACTCAAGGTTGTACTTTGGCTCTTGTGGACTTGTTTTAATTTTCTTCACCTTCAACTTGAACTTGCATATGAGTAATTGATGGCCTGCTCTGCAGTCAGCCCCAACCTTGTTCTGACTGACGATACTGAATGTCTCAGTTGTCCCCACATATGTAGATTGCAGATATGTCGATTTTATTCCTTTGTATTCTATCTGACAAGGTCTACGTGTGTAGTCATCATTTATGTTGCTGAGAAAAGGTATTTGCAATGAATAGTTTACTGGTCTTGCAAAATTCTACCATGCAATCTCCCACATAGTTTCTATAACCAAGGCCATATTTTTCAACTACTAATCCAAATTTTTTTTTTTAATCCTTCATGTGTGTTTCCAACTTTCTCCTTCCAATCACCAGTAATTACCAATGCATCTTGATTGCATATTTGATCAATTTCAGGCTGCAGAATTGGTAAAAATCTTCAATTTCTTCATCTCTGTCATTAGTGGTTGGTGTGTAAATTTGAATAATAGTTCCATTAACTGATCTTCCTTGTTGCAGTTGTTCTACTTAGGCACTGTCGAGTCAGTTCCAACTCATACCAACCCTATGCACAACAGAACGAAACACTGCCTGGTTCTAAGCATCCTTAACAATCATTGTTATGCTTGAGCTCATTGTTGCAGCCACTGTGTCAATCCACCTTGCTGAGGGTCTTCCTCTTTTCTGCTGACACTGTACTCTGCCAAGCATGAGGCCCTTCGCCAGGGACTGATCCCTCCTGACAACATCTCCAAAGTATGTAAGATGCAGTCTCGCCATCCTTGCTTCTAAGGAGCATTCTGGCTGTACGTCTTCCAAGACAGATTTGTTCATTCTTTTGGCAGTCTGCAGTATATTCAATATTCTTCACCAACGCCACAGTTCGAAGGCATCAATTCTACTTCGGTCTTCCTTATTCTTTGTCCAGCTTTCACATGCATATGATGCGATTGAAAATACCATGGCTTGGGTCAGGCGCACCTTAGTCTTCAAGGTGACACCTTTGGTTTTGAACAATTGAAAGACATCCCTTGCAGCAGATTTACCCAATTCAATGCGTCTTTTGATTTCCTGACCGCTGCTTCCATGGCTTTTGATTGTGGATCCAAGTAAAATGAAATCCTTGACAACTTCAATCTTTTCTCTGTTTATCATGATATTGCTCATTGGACCAGTTCTGAGGATTGTTTTTCTTTATGTTGAGGTGCAATCCATACTGAAGGCTGTGGTCTTTGATCTTCATTAGTAAGTGCTTCAAGTCCTCTTCACTTTCAGCAAACCAGGTTGTGTCATCTGCATTACGCAGGTTGTTAATGAGCCTTCCTCCAATCCTGATGCCATGTTCATCTTCATATAGTCCACGTTCTCGTATTATTTGCGCAGTGTACAGATTGAATAGGCATGATGAAAGAATACAACCCTGACACACACCTTTCCTGACTTTAAACCAATCAGTATCCACTTGTTCTGTCTGAACAACTGCCTCTTGATCTATGTAAAGATTCCTCATGAGCACAATTAAGTGCTCGGAAATTCCCATTCTTCGCAATGTTATCCATAATTTGTTATGATCCACACAATCGAATGCCTTTGCATAGTCAATAAAACACAGGTAAACATCCTTCTTGTATTCTCTGCTTTCAGCCAGGATCCATCTGCCATCAGCAATGATATTCCTGGTTCTACGTCCTTTTCTGAAACCGGCCGGAATTTCTGGCAGTTCCCTGTTGATGTACTGCTGCAGCTGTTTTTGAATGATCTTCAGCAAAATTATGCTTGTGTGTGATATTAATGATATTGTTCTATAATTTCCACATTCGGTTAGATCACCTTTCTTGGGAATAGGCATAAATATGGATCTCTTCCAATCAGTTGGCCAGGAAGCTGTCTTCCATATTTCTTGGCATAGACGAGTGAGCACCTCCAGCGCTACATCTGTTTGTTGAAACATCTCAATTGATATTCCATCAATTCCTGGAGCCTTGTTTTTCGCCAATGACTTCAGAGCAGCTTGGACTTCTTCCTTCAGTACCATCGGTTCCTGATATATGCCACCTCTTGAAATAGTTGAATATCACCTAATTCTTTTTGGTATACTGACTCTGTGTGTTCCTTCCATCTTCTTTTGATGCTTCCTGCGTCGTTTAATATTTTCCCCATGGAATCCTTCACTGTTGCAACTCGAGGCTTGAATTTTTTCTTCAGTTCTTTCAGCTTGAGAAAGGCCGAGCGTGTTCTTCCCTTTTGGTTTTCCATCTCTAGCTCTTTGCACATGTTCTTATAATACTTTACTTTGTCTTCTCAAGAGCCCCTTTGAAATCTTCTGTTCAGTTCTTTTACTTCATGAATTCTTCCTTTTGCTTTAGCTGCTCGACGCTCAAGAGTGAGTTTCAGAGTCTCCTCTGACATCCACCTTGGCCTTTTCTTTCTTTTCTGTTTTCTCAGTGACCTCTCGCTTTCTCCATGGTTGATGTCCTTGCACAACTCATCTGGTCTTTGGTCACTAGTGTTCAATGCATCAAATCTATTCTTGAGATGGTCTCTCATTTCAGGTGGGATATACTCAAGGTTATATTTTAGCTCTCGTGGACTTGCTCTGATTTTTTTCAGTTTTAGCTTAAACTAACATATGAGCAATCGATGGTCTGTTTCACAGTCGGCCCCTGGCCTTGTTCTGACTGAAGGCATTGAGCTTTTCCATCGTCTCTTTCCACAGATGCAGTCAAGTTGATTTCTGTGTGTTCCATCTGGTGAGGTCCATGTGTATAGTCACCGTTTATGTTGGTGAAAGAAGGTATTTGGAATGAAGAGGCCGTTGGTCTTGCAAAATTCTATCATTTGATCTCCGGCATTGTTTCTATCACCAAGGCCATATTTTCCAAAAACTGATCCTTCTTCCTTGTTTCCAACTTTCGCATTCCAATCGCCAGTAATAATGCATCTTGATTTCATGTTCGATCAATTTCAGACTGCAGCAGCTGATAAAAATCTTCTATTTCTTCGTCTTTGGCCCTAGTGGTTGGTGCGTAAATTTGAATAATAGTCGTATTAACTGGTCTTCCTTGTAGGCATATGGATATTATCCTATCACTGACAGCGTTGTACTTCAGGATCGATCTTGAAATGTTCTTTTTGACGAAGAATGCAACACTATTCCTCTTCGAGTTGTCATTCCCAGCATAGACTATATGATTGTCTGGTTCAAAATGGCCAATACCAGTCCATTTCAGCTCACTAATGCCTAGTATATTAATGTTTGTGCGTTCCATTTCATTTTTGACGATTTCCAATTTCCTAGATTCGTACTTTATACATTCTAGGTTCCAATTATTAATGGATGTTTTCCCCACATGTGTTTCAATTTGTCGTACTGTGGGGGCTTGTGTGTTGCTGTGATGCTGGAAACTATGCTACCAGTATTCAGATACCAGCAAGGTCACCCACGGAGGACAGGTTTCAGCTGAGCTTCCAGACTAAGACGGAGTAGGAAGAAGGATCCGGCAGTCTTCTTCTGAAAAGCATTAGCCAGTGAAAACCTTATGAATAGCAGCAGAACATTGATACAGTGCTGGAAAATGAGCCCCCCCTTATGAATAGCAGCAGAACATTGTCTGATATAGTGCTGGAAAATGAGCCCCCCCCGCCCCAGTCAAAAGATGACTGGG